>NW_026264552.1:0-629 GCF_000817695.3 Arachis duranensis
AACACCTAGCACCCTAAAACCAACTGGTTTGGGAGTGTTGGCTGAAAGCTTATCATAAAGAGTTGCCCTCTTACAAAGCACTTAGCAATAAGAAAAATAAACTTTGAAAAGGAAGGAAGGATCACTAAGAAAGATGCCTCCAGGGATGCAATCAAGAGAGTGACTAGGGATTTGATAAAGGCTTGAAACCTAAAGGGAAAGAACCTAAGTTGCTATGCATGAAACTCCATGAACCAGGAATGTGATTTAAGAAAATTGTCGTGGTATAGAATTTCCTCAATTGAATGAATTCTTGTTGCAAGTATAGTTCTACACCAACAAACAATCCTCCCAATCAAAAATATTGGTTGTCACATATACAAACCCCAATGAAAATTAACCGAAGTATTAAGACTCCGGGTCGTCTCACGAAGAGTTGCAATGAAGTGGTCAATTATTGGCTATGGGGATCAAGGGGGGTTTTGATTGATATGAGGCAAGAAATTAAATGGACAAGAATTTAAATAACAAGAAAAGTAAATCAAGCAAGTAATAAAGATAGACATTCATGGCAATGGATTGAGATCATAGGCTTTCTATCCTAGTCATGCATGATTAATTCATCTTATTTAGTCAACTCCAACAAATAG
>NW_026264552.1:5452-5628 GCF_000817695.3 Arachis duranensis
GAGAGGATGGGATGTAGCCATTGACAACGGTGATGCCCTACATACAGCTTGCCATGGAAAGGAGTAGGAAGGATTGGATGGATGTAATAAGAAAATAGAGATTCGAGAGGAGCACAGCATCTCCATACGCCTATCTGAAATCCCCACTATTGATTTACATAAGTATTTCTATCCCT
>NW_026264552.1:9946-10801 GCF_000817695.3 Arachis duranensis
GATCACCTCAGGATCTGTGGACCCCACAGGATCCCCACCTACTATATTCCCACCTTACCTTCTAATCCTATTTTTGTGATTTGTATTCCCCATGTCACACTTCCCAACACTCTTCACCAATCACCTCAATTCCTCTTCCTAATCACCCCCTTCACCACTCACATCCATCCACTCTTCCCCATAAACCCCACCTACCTTCAAAAATTCAAAACCATTTTCCCACCCATTCCCTCCCTATATGGCTGAAACTTCACTCCCCCCTCTCCCTATAAATACCCTTCCATTCTACTTCATTTTCACACAACACAACCCCCTCTTCCTCACCTTGGCCGAACTTACCTCTCTCCCTCTCTACCATATTCTCTTCTTCTTCTTCTTCTCTTCTTTCTTCTATTCCTCGAGGACGAGCAATATTTTAAGTTTGGTGTGTGGTCAAAGCACAATCTTTTTTGTTTTCCACTACCATCAATGGCACCTAAGGCCGGAAAAGGAAAAGGGAAGACAAAAGCTTCCACCCCCGAGTCATGGGAGATGGAAAGATTCATCTCCAAAAGCCATCAAGACCACTTCTATGATATTGTGGCAAAGAAGAAGGTGATCCCCGAGGTCCCTTTCAAGCTCAAAAAGAATGAGTATCCAGAGATCCAACATGAGATCCGAAGAAGAGGTTGGGAAGTCCTAACCAACCCCATGCAACAAGTCAGAATCTTAATGGTTCAAGAGTTCTATGCCAATGTATGGATCACTAGGAACCATGATCAAAGTATGAACCTGAATCCAAAGAATTATCTCACAATGGTTCGGGGAAAATACTTAGATTTTAGTCCGGAAAATGTGAGGTTGGCGTTTCACTTG
>NW_026264553.1:0-172 GCF_000817695.3 Arachis duranensis
TTGAAACTTGAGGTACAGCAGAGCTCCACACCCTTAATCTATGGTGTGTAGAAACTCCACCGTTGAAAATACATAAGTGAACAGCCCCCTGAAACGTGATCAATAGTCTCCTAAGATGAAGAATAAAACAAAACTGAGACCAAAGATGAAACGTGGTCAAAAGACGACTAAT
>NW_026264553.1:273-622 GCF_000817695.3 Arachis duranensis
ATTGATGCATAAATCCACTTCCGGGGCCCACTTGGTGTATGTTTGGGCTGAGCTTGATCTATCCACGAGCTGAGGCTTTTCTTGGAGTTGAAATCTGAGTTATAACGTGTTTTGGGCGTTCAACTCCGGATCATGACGTTTTTCTGGCGTTTAACTCCAGACAGCAGCATGTACTTGGCGTTCAACGCCAAGTTACATCGTCAATTTCCGAATAAAGTATGAACTATTATATATTGCTGGAAAGCTATAGATGTCTAATTTCCAACGACGTTGAGAACGCGCCAATTGGAGTTCTGTAGCTCCAGAAAATCCATTTCGAGTGCAGGGAGGTCAGATTCCAACAGCATCA
>NW_026264553.1:9984-10799 GCF_000817695.3 Arachis duranensis
TGACATTAAAGAAGCGCTTGTTGGGAGGCAACCCAATGTTATATTTTATCTATTCTCTTTTGTTGTTTTATGTCTTTTGTAGGTTGATGATCATGAGAAGTCACAAAATCAATGAAAAAAGCAAAAACAGAATGAAAAACAGAAAGAAAAATAGCACACCCTAGAGGAAGAACCCATTGGCGTTTAAACGCCAGTGAGGCTAGCAGTTGGGCGTTTAACGCCCAGTCTGGCACCATTCTGGGGGTTTAACGCCAGAAAGGGGCACCAGACTGGCGTTAAACGCCAGAAAAGGGCAAGAAGCTGGCGTTAAACACCAGAAATGGGCACCAGCCCGGCGTTTAACGCCAGAATTGGCTAAAAACGCATTTTTGCTCGCCATTTGTTGCAGGGATGACTTTTCCTTGACATCTCAGGATCTGTGGACCCCACAGGATCCCCAACTACCCCACCACTCTCTCTTCTTCCCCATTCACCAATCACCTCAACACCTCTTCCCCAAAAACCCTTCACCTATCAAATCCCATCTTTCTCTTCACCACTCACATCCATCCTTCATAAAACCCCACCCACCTCACCATTCAAATTCAAACCACTTTCCCACCCAAAACCACCCTCAATTGACCGAACCCTACCCTTCCCCCTCTCCTATATAAACCCATCTTCACTCCTTCATTTTCACACAACCTAAACACCACTTCTCCCCCTTTTGGCCGAACACAAGCCATTTCCTTTTCCCTTCATTTCTTCTTCTTCTACTCTCTTCTTTCTTCTTTTGCTCGAGGACGAGCAAACCATTTAAGTTTGGTGTGGTAAAA
>NW_026264554.1:0-782 GCF_000817695.3 Arachis duranensis
TTATTTCAAGAGTCCTTAGATAGTCTGCAAAGCGGGCAAATTGCTTATCCTGTTCCGCTTGGCGGAGTTTCTGAAGATAAGACATCTTGGCTTTATATTCTTCAACCTTAGTTGCTGCAGGTTTATTCCTTACAGAAGTGGTTGAAGAAGCCTTTTTAGAGGGATTACTGTCAGCACTTTCAGGTGTCTGATCCTCCCTTGACGTCTGAACGCCAGGAATGGGTGAAGATTGGGCGTTTAACGCCAACTTCTTTCCCTTTTCTGGCGTTTGAACGCCAGAACTGGGCAAGGAATGGGCGTTTAACGCCAGCTTTCCTCCCATTTCTGGCGTTTGAACGCCAAAAGTATTCCTCTCTGGGCTCTTACTGTCCTCAGAGGGATTTTGGACAGTGGTTTGGTTATCCTCTGTCAATTGTTCCTTATTTGGCTTTTTGCTACTTTGAGCAGTGTTATTTAATGTCTTCCCACTCCTTAGTTGAACTGCTTGACATTCTTCTGTTATCTGTTTAGATATCTGCTGTTTTGCTTGATTCAACTGCAGTTCTATGTTCTTGTTAGCAATTTTAGTTTCATGGAGCATCTCTTTAAATTCTGCTAACTGCTTTGTCATCAGGTGTAATTGTTGATTAAGCTCAATCATCTGTTCTTGAGGATTAGGATCAGTGGCTACTGCCATGACTTCCTCTTTTGGAGAGAACTCATTGCTAGAATACAAATATTGGTTTCTAGCAACAGTGTCTATAAGCTCTTGAGCCTCTTCAATTGTCTTCCTCATGTGTATA
>NW_026264554.1:5251-5993 GCF_000817695.3 Arachis duranensis
TATCAGAAAGCTTGGGTTGACTGGAGAAGTCAAACCAACCCGGATATGCCTCCAACTTGCTGATGGCTCCATTAAACACCCATCAGGCATAATAGAGGATATGATTGTCAAGGTTGGGCCATTCACCTTTCCAACTGACTTTGTGGTGCTGGAAATGGAGGAGCACAAAAGTGCAACTCTCATTCTAGGAAGACCTTTCCTAGCAACTGGACGAACTCTCATTGATGTACAAAAAGGGGAAGTAACATTGAGAGTCAATGAGGATGAGTTCAAGTTGAATGCTGTAAAAGCTATGCAGCATCCAGACACACCAAATGACTGCATGGGCGCTGACATTATTGACTTTCTGGTAGAAGAGATCAATATGACTGAAAGCCTAGAATCAGAGCTTGAGGACATCTTCAAAGATGCTAAACCTAATCAAGAAGAACTAGAGGAAGCAAAGGAATTTTCGAAAATTCCTCAGGAGGAGGATAAGCCTCCCAAGCCTGAACTCAAACCACTACCACCATCCCTGAAATATGTATTTTTGGGAGAGGGTGACACTTTTCCAGTGATTATAAGCTCTGCTTTAATCCCACAGGAAGAGGAAGCACTGATTCAAGTGCTAAGGACACACAAGACAGCTCTTGGGTGGTCCATAAGTGACCTTAAGGGCATAAGCCCAGCTAGATGCATGCACAAGATCCTATTGGAGGATGATGCTAAGCCAGTGGTTCAACCACAAAGGCGGCTGAATCCA
>NW_026264554.1:6134-6569 GCF_000817695.3 Arachis duranensis
AAGGGAGGCATGACAGTGGTTCATAATGAAAAAAATGAACTGGTTCCTACAAGAATAGTCACAGGGTGGCGTATGTGTATTGACTACAGAAGGCTCAATACAGCCACCAGAAAGGATCATTTTCCTATACCATTCATAGACCAAATGCTAGAAAGACTAGCTGGTCATGATTATTACTGCTTTTTGGATGGCTATTCAGGCTACAACCAAATTGTAGTAGATCCTCAGGACCAAGAGAAAACAGCATTTATTTGTCCTTCTGGCGTGTTTGCCTACAGGAGGATGCCTTTTGGTCTGTGTAATGCTCCTGCAACCTTTCAGAGATGCATGTTATCCATCTTCTCTGATATGGTGGAGAAATTCCTGGAAGTCTTCATGGATGACTTCTCAGTATACAGAGACTCATTCAGCTCCTGTCTTAATCACCTAGCACTT
>NW_026264554.1:9785-10795 GCF_000817695.3 Arachis duranensis
TATGCTTGGAAAAGAAGTGGAGGTTCATCATGTGATTGCTTGTGAGATTTACACAATTGCAAATAAGAATTCCACTGAAGCTAAACTAGCTTACCCAAGCTTGATCTCCTTGCTCTGTAAAGAGGCTGGGGTGAAGATGGGAGTAGATGAATTCATACCCATTGAACATCCAATCACCAAGAAGTCAATGGAAGGACAAATGCAAGACAATTCTATCAAAAGGAGGGCGCAAGAGTTCCTCCCTGAATTCCCTGAAATTGGCTACTGGGCCAGCCTAGAAGCATCTATTACCAAATTGCAAGAGACTATGGAGCAACTGAAGGAAGAACAGCAGAATCAGAACTGCATGCTCTGTAAATTGCTGAAGGAACAAGAGAAGCAGGGGCGTGAACTCCAAGAGTTGAAACGCCAAAAGCTCTCCTCTCAAGTTGGGGGAACATCCACTTCTCAAAATCAAGGTTGTTGAGTCCTAACTCTGTGAAAACCTCTATCATTAGGAGCCTATTTTTGCGTTTTTTGTTTTCTATTTTTTATTTTGAGTCTCATCTTATATCTATCTTTGAGTCTTGTTCTTAATTTATAATTAATAAAATTTAAAATTCATGTCTTAAAGCTATGAATGTCCTATGAATCCATCACCTCTCTTAAATGAAAAATGCTTTAATCACAAAAGAACAAGAAGTACAGGATTTCGAAATTTATCCTTGAAATTAGTTGAATTAGTTTGATGTGGTGACAATAGTTTTTGTTTTCCGAATGAATGCTTGAACAGTGCATATGTCTTTTGAATTTGTTGTTTTCAGAATGTTAAAATTGTTGGCTCTTGAAAGAATGAGAAAAAAAAGAGAACTGTTATTGAGGATCTAAAAAAATCATCAGATTGATTCTTGAAGCAAGAAAAAGCAGTGGATACAAAAAAAAATTTCGAAAAAAAAAAGAAAGAAATAAAGTTGTGATCCAAGGCAAAAAGAGTGTGCTTAAGAACCTTGGACACCTCTAATTGGGGACTC
>NW_026264555.1:0-380 GCF_000817695.3 Arachis duranensis
GTGGAGGGCAGAGCAGTGAAGCTTTGTGTGGGGATGCATGTTGCGTGCTGAGTATAGTGAGGCACCAGGGGATTGCCCTGCTCTTGTGGAGAGCGGGGCAGTGGTGTCTTGTGCGCGCCTTGCCTCTGCCCGTGCTGTGATGCACGCGCCCAAGCTCCCTTGTGTGCGCCAAGCATGCGTGCCATGCACCAAGGAATGTTGCTCTGCTCTCCTTGTGGGCAGCGCATTGGTGCTTCCAAGGGGAGGTCCCAAGTTCAAGCCTTGGTGAATGCATTTGGGGAAACAATTTTCCTTGAATTTTTATGAAGAGAGCATGACATTGCCCTGCTCTCCAAGAGGGCATAGCAGAATAATGAGCGCTACTTTGCTTTGGAGTGAGG
>NW_026264555.1:8373-10795 GCF_000817695.3 Arachis duranensis
CCAAATGTCCAACTTAAGGACTTTAACTAAAAGTGCTAGGTGGGAGACAACCCACCATGGTATGATCGTTCCTTTTTTTTCAGTTTTAATTCTAGTCTGTTTTGTTTGTTTTTGAGTTTTGATTGGACCTGGAATCCTGTATAACATTCATATTAGCATTGCATTCTGCATACTGCATTATTACAAAAAAAATTTCACATGCGACGCGACAGCATCGCCGATGCGTCCATGTCGTATTTGCGTTGGGAAGAAAACAAGAAGAAACAGAGAGTCATGTGAAGGTGTGGATGGAGGCGTGTGTTTGGCACAATTTGACCCACGCGACTGCGTCGCTGACGCGTCCGCGTCATGTGAGAAAAATGCCTCCCACGCATCCGCATCACCTACGGGAACGCGTGCCCTAAAAATCGACGTAAAAAGGGTGTATGGCAGCAAGTTGTGATGGGGTGGAGCTGGAACCATGCTAGAAGTACAAGCCCTACCATGGGAACGCGAGCCCCATGCGTCCGCGTCATTTTTCATAACAAGGCCAACCACGCGATTGCGTCCACCACGCGACCGCGTCATCCTAAAATTTGGCAATATGAGTATCAAACAGAGAGTTGCGCGACCGCGAGGCTGCCCTCGCGCTAATGGCACAAATCAATCCACGCGACTGCATGGATGACACATCCGTGTCATTTCATAGAAGCGCTATCTGCGCAAACGCGTCGCTCACGCGTCCGCGTCATAAGCGGCGCACAACTTATCCAGATCAGCTAAATATCTTATCTTTTCTTTCCCATATCTAAATCTTTTCTTTCCTTCTTATTTATTTCTTCCTCCTCTCTTACTTTCCTTTTCTTTTCCATTGGTGTTAAAATTCTCTTCTTCAACTGTTGCATATTTTCTTGAATTATTCTGGTGCTTCATGACTTGTTTTATTCAAATTGGGTATTATTATTCATAAGTCAATGCTAATTTTTATAATACTGATATTCCTTTTGTATTGATATGCACTTACACTATCTTGCATTACCCACATTGTCTTCCCCATTGTTGCAACTTTTGCACTATTGATATGCCATTTGCTTCCACTATTTTCTCACTTGCATGTTGTAGCTACCATGTAATTGAGACCTTTATTATTTGGCATTAACACCCATATTTTATTTATGTTCTTATCTTTATTTTTGGGTTACTTTCCTTCCTTTTTCTCTTCTTTCAGGATGGCCACCACGAAGAGAGAGAAAAAGCTTCTTAATAGGAAGACAGGCAAGTCAATCTGCATAATCTATAGAGAAAGGCATCAGTTGGAGCAGCCCGTCCACTTGTACATCTTAGCATGCACTGAGGATGGTGCAATTTTTAAGTGTGGGGAGGTCGATACCGATCTCCACGGGTTAGTTACCTTCTTTTCAACACCAATACTCTATTTTCTTTGTTTGTTCATTGTTGCATTTGCATATTTGATTGCATGTTTGTATGATTTTATGCATATTCTACTTGGTTGAAAAATAATAAGTTTCTTCTAAAGACCCTATTTTTGAAAAATTTCACTAATTTAAAATCAAATTTTTTTGTGTTAAATTTGTTTGAAGTTGTATTTGGAACATGGTTTTTTAGCCAAAGAACACACAACCTGTGAGATTTTGAGCTTATTTATATGGTTACATTATTTAACCATAAATTTTTATTCTTGTGTATTTTCTTCTCTATGATTGCAATCTTTACTTTGTTTCAGTCTATATGTCCATTATTTAGTGTATTTACATGCTTGCATATGATTGAGGCCATTACTTGTTTTAGCTCACGTCTCCCAAATAAGCATACCCTTTTATGTCATCCTTGTTAGCCACTTTGAACTTTTTAACCCCCTTCTATTTCATAACCACATTACTAGCCTTAAGTAGAAAAACAAAATAAAAAATCCCAAGTTGAATCCTTGGTTAGCTTAAGATAGATATTGTGTATAATTTAAGTGTGGAGAATTTTATGGGAACATGGGATGATAAAAGAAGGTAGGAAATTAAATTGAATAAGTTATTTGAAAATTTGGGAAGCATGCTCATGTGAAATTAAAATAATTAAATTACCATGTGCATTGAAAAAAAATTATCAAGTAATTAAATAAGGGGATACAAAAAAAAATATTACCCCAAATGCAAAATAAAAAGAATTAACGCACATGGGACAAAATTCAAAAATAAGTTTTATACATGAACATGTAATACAAAAGTGGGAAAAATTTGGGTAGCTAGGTAAAACATTTTAAATTATATAAAGTATGTATATGTTAGGTGAGATCTTAGACTAATCAAGGATTCATTCTTTGTTAGCTCACTTAGCCTTATCTATATATATATATCCTTACCTTTACCTCAGCCCCATTACAACCCTGAAAAGACCTCATGATGTTTGCATTGGTATGCTAAATATTTGT
>NW_026264556.1:0-143 GCF_000817695.3 Arachis duranensis
GCATAGGCGACGTTTTCACTGAGAGGATGGGAGGTAGCCACTGACAACGGTGAAACCCTACATAAGCTTGCCATGGAAAGGTGTAAGAAGGATTGGATGAAGACAGTAGGAAAGCAGAGAGACGGAAGGGAAGGCATCTTCAT
>NW_026264556.1:9465-10791 GCF_000817695.3 Arachis duranensis
TATGCCTTGGAAGGTGTGCACTTTCCTCCCTAGCATCAATTTCAATCATCTTGGAGGGGTTTTCTTCAACTCTATGTTCCCATGGAGGCTCCGCATCTCCCAAGTCTTCTACCACTTCTTCCTTGTCTTCAACAATTAAAGCTTCCCCCAATTGTTCCAATACAAAGCAACTTCCTTCATTTCCCACCGGAGTTTCCAATCTCTCCTTCATGCTATGTTCTTTATTCGATTCTCCACATGTAGCCATAGGAGTTCCTTGAGTGTTCAAGCATTGGGATGCTAATTGATTTGTTACCACATCCAAGGCGGCCATGAAATTTTGCACATCCCTTTTCATCTCTTCTTGCCCTTGAACAAGAACACCAAGGGTTTCATCCATTAGAGAATGGGGTGGATGGAAGGATTCATCATTTTAGGGAAAAGGTTCATAATAGAAAGGTGGTTCTTCTTGGTAGAGTTGTGTTGGTTCAATGTTTTCCATTCTTTCCACCTATTGCACAACACACTCCATGGTTGCTTGAAATTGATCCAATGCTTCCTTGAGATGATCCCTTGACTCTTGTTCCTCTTGGATAATATGATTAGGGTCATGTGTCTCTTGGATCAATGGATATGAGTATTCTTCCATGGGAGGTTGTGGTGGAAAGTAGTATTCATCTTGTGGTTGAAAATTTTCATATATTGGAGGTGGTTCATCTTGGTAATAATGTGGGGGGGTGGCTCTTGAAAGTATTGATGTTGGAGTGGTGGTGGCTCTATGTGTGGTTCATATGGCTCATAAGGTTATTGGTAGGATGGATATGGATTAGGGTCATATAAAGGTGGTTGGTAAGAAAGGGCTTGTGAGTATGGTTGAGAGTTATGTTGAGGATATGGATCATAGGCATATGGTGGTTGTTCTTGAAAGTCACAAAGAGATTCACCATAGCCATTGGATTGATATGCATCATAGAATGGCTCTTCTTCATAGTGCATTGGTGGAGGTTGTTGCCATGAAGATTGATCATATGCATATGGCTCCTCCCACCTTTGAGTGTCCCATCCTTGATAAACATTCTCATTGAAGTTCTCATCACCTACAACATAGTTGTAATCACACTCATAGCCAAAGTGAGAATTCATGATAGCAAGAGAGGGCAAAAACAAAAAAATAGTAACAAATAAAAAGAACAAACTAAAAACTAACAAAGAAGCAAAAAGCAAACATATTCACAATATTCACATACATACAATAACCAATAACACAACACCATTGCAATTCCCCGGCAACGGCGCCATTTTTGATGATTGGATTTTTGACGGTTTAGAATTTCACTAATGAAATCT
>NW_026264557.1:0-10783 GCF_000817695.3 Arachis duranensis
CAGCAGGAAGAGCAGTTACTTAGTGTGCTGAGGAAGCACGAGAAAGCAATTGGGTGGAGTTTAGCAGACATAGTAGGCATCAACCCTCAAGTTTGTGAGAACAGGATATTTTTAGAGGAAGGAGCAAGACCTATTCGTCAACCCCAAAGAAGATTGAACCTCACTATTTTAGAGGTTGTCAAGAAGGAAGTGACCAGACTATTAGAGGCAGGTATTATCTACCCCATCTCCGACAGTGAATGGGTGAACCCAGTAAAAGTGGTGCCCAAGAAGTCTGGAGTCACTACAGTGAAGAATGAGCATGGAGAGCTCATAGCAACCAGAGTACAGAACGCCTGGAGGGTCTACATTGATTACAGGCGTCTCAACGAATCTACTCGTAAGGATCACTACCCTCTTCCATTCATTGATCAAATGCTGGATCGCCTGTCAGGTAAATCACATTATTGCTTTTTAGATGGTTACACAGGCAATTTCCATATTCATATAGCTCCTTAGGATCAGGAAAAGACAACCTTTACATGTCCTTTTGGGACTTATGCCTACAAGTGAATGCCCTTTGGCCTGTGTAATGCACCAGCTACTTTCCAAAGGTGCATGATGAATCTTTTCTCTGATCTTATTGAGGACTGTATGGAGGTTTTTATGGATGATTTTAGCGTTTATGGTGATTCTTTTAACCTTTTCTTGGATAGTTTATCTAGAGTATTAGATAGATGTGTCAATACAAACCTTGTATTGAATTTTGAAAAATGTCATTTTATGGTTAAACAAGGAATCGTACTGGGACATGTTGTATCTAATACTGGCATTTCTGTAGATCCAGCAAAGGTGGATGTTATTTCTAGTTTGCCTTACCCTTACTCTGTGAGGGAAGTCCGTTCGTTCCTTGGCCATGCAGGTTTTTACCGAAGATTCATTAAGGACTTTAGTAAGATAGCACTTTCCCTATCCAGATTACTGCAGAAAGATATTGAGTTCGAATTTAGTGAGGATTGCAAACAAGCGTTTGACAAGCTGAAAACCTCCCTGACTCAAGCTCCAATTGTAAGAGGACCAAACTGGAGCCAGCCATTCGAAATCATGTGCGATGCTTCCAATCATGCAGTAGGAGCAGCACTGGCTCAGCGTGAAGGTAAGGACCCTTTTGTTATTGCTTATGCGTCTAAAACTTTAGACGCTGCTCAGTCTAACTACACTACTACTGAAAAAGAGCTTCTTGCTATTATTTTTGTTCTGGATAAATTCCGAGCCTATTTACTTGGTACTAAGGTAGTAGTGTATTCAGACCACGCAGATCTAAAGTATCTATTAGCTAAAAAGGAATCCAAACCAAGGCTTATACGTTAGATACTGCTGCTACAAGAATTTGATTTAGAAATAAAGGATAGGAGTGGTACCCAGAATCTAGTGGCAGACCACTTAAGTCGCCTTGAACACATTAAGGATGACTCCACTCCTATAGCTAATAATTTTTCATTTGATAACCTACAAGCAGTATCTGAGGTAATACCTTGGTATGCAACTGTAGCTAATTATCAGTTAGTCGTACTTTTCCTCCACTCTTTACCAAACACCAAAGAGACAAGCTGAAAAGCGAGTCTAAATATTATATATGGGATGACCCATATTTATGGAGATGTGGCACTGACCAGATAATTAGATGTGTGCCTCAATCAGAATTCCAGTCCATTTTAGAGGCCTGTCACTCATCTGAGAGTGGAGGACATTTTGGCCCTCAAAGAACAGCTAGAAAAATCTTAGACTGTGGATTCTGGTGGCCCACCCTTTTTAAAGACGCTGCTGAATTTTATAAATCTTGTCCCCCATGCCAGAGGTTTGGTAATATATCCCAGAGGGATGAAATGCCTCAACAAACTATGCTTTTCTGTGAAATTTTTGATGTCTGGGGCATTGACTTCATGGGTCCATTTCCAAATTCTAATGGCCACCTCTATATATTGTTAGCTGTAGACTATGTTTCTAAATGGGTGGAAGTGATTCCTACCTGTATTGATGATGCTAACACTGTTGTTTTCTTTGTTAGAAACCACATTATCTGTCGCTTTGGATCACCACGAGCAATCGTGAGCAATCAAGGCACCCATTTTTGTAACAGAAGACTAACAGGATTATTGAAGAAGCATGGGATCATTCATAAAATAGCAACAGCTACCATCCTCAGACTAATGGGCAAGCCGAGGTGTCTAACAAAGAGATAAAGCGCATCTTACAGAAGATAGTCAAACCTCATAGAAGAGACTGGAGCACCAGACTACAAGATGCACTCTGGGCATACAGAACAGCATACAAGACACCCATTGGGATGAGTCCTTTCCGCTTAGTCTATGGAAAGGCTTGTCACCTTCCAATTGAGGTGGAGTATAAAGCTTTTTGGGCAGTAAAGGAATGCAACATGGGATTTGAGAAAGCCGAAGCTGAAAGGAAGTTGCAACTGCAAGAATTGAAGAGTCTTCGCATAGAAGCTTATAAGAACTCAAGACTGTACAAGGAGAAAATGAAGGCTGTACATGATCAACACATCAAGAGAAAGGAGTTCCAACCTAGGGATTTGGTCCTTCTTTACAACTCTAGACTGAGGCTCATGCCAGGCAAACTGTGATCAAGGTGGGAAGGGCCATATAGAGTCGAGAGGGCTGATCCGTACGGAGTTTTCCATCTAAGTCACCCTTCAAGCTCTGAACTCATCAAGGTTAATGGACATCGTTTGAAGCTCTACCATGGTGAGAAGGCGACGAAAAACAAGGAGTTAGAGATCTTCCTCCTGGAGGATCCACTCGCAACTGAAAACTGAGCTACTGAAGCGTCCAACTTAAGGACATTAAAACAAAGTGCTAGATAGGAGACAACCCACCACGGTATGATCGTTCCTCTTCTTCTCCTTCTCTTCTCCATACTACTACCTTTTTCTTGCACCTCATCTGCATACTGCATTTGCATAAAAAAAAGCACGCACGCGACGCGACAGTGTCGCTGACGCGTCCGCGTCACTAGTGCGTTTTGAAGAAAGGAGAATTAAACAGAGAGTCACGCGAGAGCGTGGCTGGAGGTGTGCCTTTGGCACAAATCATCACATGCAACCGCGTCGTTGACACATCCGCGTCAAGTGCAAAAATTAGCCTCCCACGCGTCCGCGTCACTCACGCAGCCGCGTGCCCTGGAATTCGACGTAAAATGGGTGCACGACCGAAAGTTGTGCTAGAGTGGTGATGGATCGGTGCTGAACGCACAAATTCTTCCCACACGGATGCATGGCTTACGCGTCCGCATCATATCCTTTGAATGGCCACTCACGCGAACGCGTAACCCACGCATTCGCGTAACCCAAAATTTGGCAAAATTATAAATTCGAACAGAAAGTCGTGCGAGCGCGAGGCTGCCCTCGCGCCAGTAGCATAACATGTGTCACGCATCCACGTGATCGACGCTTCCGCGTCGATTCATTTAATACGCATTCGCGCGAACGCGTCACTCACGCGTCCACGTCGCTTGCGCCGCACAGCTTATCCTAGCCAAATATCTTATCTTTCTCTTCCCCAAATCCTACTTTTTCTTTTCCCTTCCTATTTCTTTCTTCCCCTTTCTTCGTTCTTCCCTCATTCTCACTTTCTACTTTTTCTCTCCCTCACCACCATTATCAAGGTTTTTCTTTTCTTCTTCCCTTCTCACTTTTCTATTCTTCTTCTTTATTTATGTTTTCTTCTTCCCTTCTCTTTCTTTCTACTTTCATTGCATATGTTTTCTTTTTTTCTTTCTTTTTTATTGGTGTTGGAAATTTATTTGGTCATTGTGGATTGTTTCATAATTGTTTGGCAATTATATTTTTAAAGGGGTTGCTTGCATGTTCAATTTATTATTTTCATTGGATTATTTACCATGCATGCTATGTGTTTGTGAAAAAGCGCATGTGGCATTATGCACTTTCCTACATTATTATATTCTACTATTCAATGCATGCTTTTCACAAATTCCCTTTACTATTTTATTAATTGAATTTAATTGCCAATACAAACGTGATAGTTTGTTACGAAGTGATGCTTGATTTATGCTACTCATGCCTTTGCCAGCATGCCAATAAACATCTTGCATCTACTTCCCTATCGTGCACTTGTTCTATTCCCTTTATTGATCTTTTCACATGTTGTCATGACCATGTGTTTACTTCATTCATCTTTACCATGCACTGATTATCATTCACTCAATCCCCTTCCTTGCTTTATCTCTTTGGATTTAACTTACTTTCTCTTCCCTTTTTCAGAATGGCCACCAAAAAAGGCAAAGAGAAAGCTACCCCTAAACCCACCGCAAGAAAAGGAACGAAGAGAGCATTAGTGGCAGAGCCTTCTTCAACTGCAGTCAAGCCCTCAACAAAAACAATTCAAAGGATTATCAAGGTTGATGAAAAGGAGATAGCCTTCCCAGCAAAGGACACCGCACGATTTCCAAATCGCTATTGTGAGCAGATGTTTCCTATTCTGGCAGCTCGAAATTATAACAATGAACACCTTCTTATCCTTCCGACTCGTATTGCTAAATTTGTTGAGCCACAAATTGCACAAAGACATTGGGGATTCTTACAGAGACAGCCACGACAGGTTAATCTTTCTTGGGTTGTTGAGTTCTACTCCAACTTCCACCTGCCAACCCTGTAGTATGTCTATATACGTCAGAAGCAAGTCCCTATTACAGAAGAAGCCATTCAGCGAGCCTTAAATCTTCCACCTGCTCTAGAAGGATTGGACACCTTTCAAAAAGCCACAACCAAGCGCCAGGCATACACCTTTGACTGGGATGCTGTTCTCAGAGTTATCGCTCAACCTGGCAGAAAATGGATCTTCGGATACCATCGTTCCCGTCCTAAGGGAATTTCGGCTTCGGCACTTACCTTAGAGGCTCACGTATGGGCACAGATTATGTCCCATTACGTCTTCCCGAGTACTCATGAGTCCTCCTTCACGGTAGACATGGCCGTTCTACTATGGTGCATCCTCACAGACCAGCCTCTTAATTTACCGAGACATATCCGAAATGCTATGGAACATGTGCAGATCGCGGGCAACCTACCTTTCCCCGCCTTGGTCTCTGATCTTATCTCAGCAGCTGGAGTATTATACAGAGCTGGAGACACCAAAGCCATTCTTCCACGAGATGATCAGTATGTCCCTAACGGTAGATATCTTAGGCCACAACTTGCCACTACCAGCCAGTCCACAGAGGATGCTGCAGCTCCTCCACCATCTACTAGTTAGCTGCTGCATCAAATACTGAAGCGGTTGGACCAACAAGAAAAGAAAGCAAAGCTCTGAGAGCGCCGTACCCACCGCCGTTTCAAATACCTCAAGGAGCTACTTACAGGAAACCATAGACCCCATGATGATCCAGACACTCCGGACTCCACTTCTTTCACCAGCACAGGGAGCCACGACGGCCCCGACTGTGGAGACACTACCACCAGCCCACCACTGTTCCTGACAGATGGCACCGAGGACGGTGCAAATCCTTAAGTATGGGGAGGTCGGTCAGTACCTGACTCCCGGAGGTAATTTTTCTTCCCTAAACAGCAATAAATCAGGATCTTTAGTTAGTTTTTCTTTCTTTTGTAGAATAGGATAAATTGCATAGTAATAGATTAGTTGCATGCATGTTCTACTTGATTGAAAAGACAATAAGTTTCTTCTAAAACTCTATCTTTGGAACAAAACTTCACTAATTTTAATTAAAACTCTTATGTTAAATTTGCTTGAAGTTGTATTTGGAACATGATTTTTAAGGCTAAAGAACACACAACCTGTGAGAATTGAGCCTTTATGCATGGTTACATTATTTAACCATATTTGTTTTATTCTTGTGTATTTACTTCTCTATGATTATAACCTATACTTTGTTCCATCCTATATGTCCAATGTTTAATATATTTATAAGCTGCATATGATTGAGGCCATTAACTGTTTAGCTCACTTATCCAAATTAAGCCTACCCTCTCAATTACCTTTGTTAGCCACTTTCATCCTTTAAATCCCATTTGTTCTATAATTTACCATATTACTAGCCTTAAGTGGAAAAATAATTGTATATCCCAATTTGAATCTTTGATTAACTTAAGATAGAATTATGTGTGCTAATTGAGTATGGGAAATTGGGGGAACAAAGGATATTAAGGGGATATGTCATCATAATATAATGGGAATTTGGACACCTACTCATGTGAAACTATAAGAATAAAAAAATCTATGTGCATTGATAAGCTATGTTGATTTTGAAAAAAAATAAATATATATATAATGTCGAGTTAAGAATTCAAAGGTCAATGCATGTATGATAGAATTAAAATAAACAGTTGATACATGAGTATGGAATGTGAATAGAGAATTCTGGGTAGCTAGGTACGAACTCCATAGTTATATAAAATATATAGGTTATGTTAGAGTTTGAGTTAATTAAAGATTCAATTTATAAGCTCACTTAACCACATATGTATCCTTACCCTTACCTTGGCCCCATTACAACCCTGAAAAGACCTCATGATGTTGCATTGGTATATTAAATGTTGTTGATTGGTTAGGAGAAGAACAAAAATTTGGGGAGCATGATTAGAGAAGGATAGAGTGATTACCCTATACACTGGAGAGATTAGAATATACATACATCATCAGTGAGGGTTCAATGCTTAAAATTTTATGTTCCCTGCTTTTATGAGCTACCTTCTTGCATTTTTATCTGTTCTTACTGAATGAGAATTGAATTAGTGAAACTTGATTTGTAATTGTTTGAAGAGCTTATTTATTCTTGATCAAGTGGACAAGAATCATATAGTTGCATTCACATATATAGGTTGCATTGCATTGCATGAGTTTTTACATGTTCATATTCATTTATTCTATCTCCTTCAACTAAGCATGAGGACATGCTAATGCGTAAGTATGTGGAGGTTGATAAACCACTATTTTATGGTTTACAATGTGTTTAATTATGTGGTTTTATCATGGTCTTTACCCACTTATTCATATAATTAGCATGCATTTATATTTTCTTCCTAAAATTATTACATGATTGAAAACTTACTTCCTGGAGACCTTTAATTAGGTATTTTAATCCCCCTTTATTCCATTCGATGCCGTGATCCGTGTTAAGTGTTTCAGGCTTTATCAGGCATGAATGAGTGAGAGATTTGGAAGGAAGCTTGAAAAATGGAAGGAATACAAGAAATTGAGGAGATGACCAGCGAGAAGTGACGCGTACACGTCAGCGACGCGACCGCACAAAAGAGAGGAATTCGCAGTGACGCAGCCGCATGAGTGACGCGGATGTCCGGATTGGAAAAGCAGAAGCGACGCGGAGGCATGGACGACGCGCCCGCATGGAAAAGAAAAATGCCGAATGATGCGTCCGCGTGACGTGCACGATCTGCAGAATTCAGAAGTCGCTGGCAGAGTTTCTGGGCTGGATTTCAACCCAGTTTTCGGCCCGGAATTACAGACTAGAGTCAAGGAACATGCAGAAACGAGAGACACAATTCATTCTGTATAATTTTTAGTTTTAGATCTGGATTTACTCCTCCCCTAGCTTTTTCAGTCACTTGAGCATTCATAATTAGCATTGGAATATTTTGGCTTTAGATTTTGAGAAGAGTCTACCTCTGGTACTAGTTTTGTTATTTACTTTTTATATTTATTCTTCCATATTTTTAATCCCTCTAGAGTTGACTTTGGCTTATTTTTACAAGTTATTAATATAGAATATTTTTATTTTCAATTAATCCTTTTATTATTGTTTATCATGTCTTCTTTTATTTTCACCATTAATTCTGTGAATTTTATAATTATGATGAGTGAGTAGTTTCCATGACTTGATTGGGGATGATTGAAAGGAACCCTTGATTTGAACTACTCAAGAGAGAAATTATAATTGGGTTTATTGTTGAATCACCCTCTAATCATTAACTCTAGTCCTTCCCAAGGGAGAGGATTAGGACTTATGACTAGAAATAGATATCCAACTTGCTTGACTTTCCTTTACCTAGTAAGGGTTAACTAAGCAGAGTAACTTCCAATTATTAATTAATTTTGAGAGTATTTCAACAAGAATAGGGCTTCCAACTAATCTACCCCAAGTCAAGGCTTTTATTTAAAATTAATTAAATTCTCTAATTTAAATTTCTGTTTATCAACTCAACCATTTTTGAAAACACTCGATTGATGAAATAGCACATCTCTCTGCAACTCGTTGGGAGACGACCTGGGATTCATACTCCCAGTATTTTAATTTTCAATATTGTGACAACCCCTTTTAAATTGATAAGTGGATTTTTGGTTGGTTAAGGACTGTACTTGCAACGTATCCCTATTAATAAATTCTTAACTGGCCAATTTCTACCACGTCACTTAGATCAGGAAGTGAACGCGTCATTCAATGAAAGAGACGTGCAGCTCATAGTAACAAAATAAAAAGAAAAATTGCAATTAAATAAATTTCAATCAATAAATTAGCACACTATTGCAACTCCCTGGCAACAGCGCCAAAAATTGATGTGGGAGGAAATAGCCAGATTAAGAATTAACTAGAAAAATGGCGTTGTGAGTACAGTTCTTAACCAGCGAAAATCCACTTATCAATTTAGAAAAGAGTTGTCACAATTTTTAGAAATAAAATACTGGGAGTATGAGTCCCAGATCGTCTCCCAACGAGTTGCACGAAGATGTGCTATTTTATTAATCAGAGGTTCCAAAATGGGTTGAGTTGATGAACAGAAAATTAAATTGGAGAAATTATATGATTTTAATAAAATCTTAACCGGGAGAAGATTAATCGGTAGTTCTATCCTTGTTAGAATTTTGTCAAGATCAATTAGTAATTAATCATTGTTTTCATTTAGTTAACCATCAACGAAAAAAGGAAAGTCAAATTAAAAGTCAACTTCTATTCAGATACTACTTCCAGTACATCCTTGACTAGGAGTCACAAATGATCAAAATGAAGGAATTATGACTTGGATTTGTTAACATAGGATGTACTTTCATTTCCAATTAGATTGGCAAAAATTGCATGCTATTTTGAGTTCTGAACTTGGTTTTATTAACCTTACAAAGAGGCACTAACTTACCAAACTTGAAGGCATAATTGATAGTCCAAATGAATCAAGCTCAAGTTCTTCAACAACACCTTAATTGAGGCTGAACGTGTATCTACGCACCTAAGAGTTTAGACTTCCCTTATCAAAGTTTAGACTTCAACAGCACCTGAATTTAGGTTTTATCCATTGAAGATGAAAGCAGAATCTGCATCAAGAGATATTATAGATCAGACTAACATTCAAACAGAACATATCAACATTCAGAAGAACTTACAAGAATGGCAATTAATTTTCCATTAGGGCTCCACATGGGCAGCAAGTTTTCCCCTTCTTAAATCAACAAATTCAATCAAAGTTTCAATCAAAATCTAAGTCATTCCAATCACAATCTCATTCAAAATTCAACATTCATATAATCAATCAATTATTCACTATAATTAAACCTATTCACAATTATCCAGCAAACTTTATGGGAATTCTTAAATTAAATCATTTAAGTTAAACCCCCTACCTTGATGTCGCAATTAAAAGAAACTGAAGGCGGAATAAGGGCCGGACAGCTAGCAGAACTGCACCCTCGACATCGCAGCATCATCATGCTACCATGAACTAGCGTTGGTGGCATAAGAAACCTTCACTAACGGTGACAGCAGGGTAACTCACGGTGACAACTTTATTCAATACAAGCAGTTTCAGTGACAAGCTTCACAGTAGAATGAATTGGGTGAACACGGAAGAATAAAAAATAGGCAAAGCTTACCAAAATAGTAGTGGTTCTGACGGTGGTTTTCGACAGCAGTGGCGGCATGCAGCTCGACGGCAGACTCCACCCGCGATAGCAGCGGCGATCACAATGGCTCCTCTAGCTCACGCGGTCCTGTCTCCCTTCTTCTACGCCTCTGGCAGCGATGGCTAAGGCTCTAGCGACGGCTTCGTTCATCACCTCTTCTCTCTCGCTTTAGTCTCTCTCGCTCTCCTCTGTTCGCGGTTCACGGCGGTAGCAGAAGCTCCAGCCACGATGGCAAGCACCACAAACAGTTATGTCTCGGGCTTGATGGAAGCCAGAACAGCGACGGCAAGGCACAAACAGCGGCAACTCTGGGAAACAACCCCTCCTTCGTGAGTCCTCCCTCTCTGCGCGAGCTCTCTTCTCGACTGCACAGCAGTAACTCTCTCTTCTCTGGGCTTGACAGTTCGGTGGTGGCGGAACAAGTTGGGCGCGGTGCAGCTTCGTTCAGAGTGTGTAGGTGTGTGACAGAAGGAGTGTGAGCTTAGTAGGTGTGGTGCTGAGCGTGTGTGCGCCGCACTGAGGGTGAGGCAAAGGGGTTAAAGGCGCAGCTGAGTATAGTGAAAGGGATTAGGGTTTCATTTTAGGAAATTAGGTTTTCAATTTTCAATTTGGGAATTAAAGTTAGAAATTAGGAATTTATAAAGGAATAAAGATAAATATTAATAGATTTTTTGATAAAATTGGAAGGTAGAATAATTTTAAAATTAAATATATTCTATATATAAAAAAATATTTAAGAGCATTATTTATCAACATCTTGCTAAGTTCAATTAATTATTTTTAATTTAAATTATAAAATAAACATACTCATCGCATTTTGTAAAATATAGTTTAAATCCAAAAATATCAATTATTTAGATTATATGATATAATTTTTTATTATTTTTTATTACCAAAACTTT
>NW_026264558.1:0-4251 GCF_000817695.3 Arachis duranensis
CAGTGTATCTTCATGGGTTATGGTCACGAAGACTTTGGTTACAGATTATGGGATCCGGTGAGCAAGAAGATAATTAGAAGCTGAGATGTAATTTTTTTTGAAGACCAAACTATTGAAGATCTTGAGAAGATAGATAAGCCAACAGTAACTGTTAGACGTTCTGCTGATGATGAACCTGGTCCTTCCACTAGACCTCCTGTTGATGGGAGAGATGTACAAGTTGATAATGATGGTGATGATTTGCATGATGAACCTATACCTCAACCTGAGGTGCCAGATGTTGAAGTTTAACCTAAACCACCAGTTGAGCCTGAATTGAGAAGATCTATTAGAGAGCATCATCCTTCTCAGAAATACTCTCCTCATGAGTATGTGATGAACACTGAGACTGGGGAGCCAGAAAGCTACCAGGAAGCTATGTCTGATGAGCATAAGGAAGATTGGTTGAAGGCCATGCAAGAAGAAATGAAATCCTTGCATGAGAATAATACTTTTGAATTGGTGAAGTTGCCGAAGGGTAAGAGAGCATTCAAGAATAAATGGGTGTTCAAGTTGAAAGCAGATGAAAATGTCTCACGGCCAAGGTACAAAACTTGATTGGTTATGAAAGGTTTTGAACAAAAGAAAGGTATTGATTTTGAGGAGATTTTTTCTCCAGTTGTGAAGATGTCCTCTATTCGAGTTGTGCTTGGATTGGCGGCTAGTTTGAATTTAGAGGTTGAGCAGCTTGATGTGAAGACTGCATTCCTTCACGGTGACATAGATAAAGAAACTTATATGGAGCAACCAGAGGGTTTCGAGGTTAAAGGAAAGGAGCATCTTGTATGCAAGTTGAAGAAGAGCTTATATGGGCTGAAGCAAGCGCCAAGGCAGTGGTACACGAAGTTTGATTCCTTCATGGAAGGTCATGGGTATAGTGAAACTTCTTCTGATCATTCTGTGTATGTTAAGAAATTTTTTGATAGTGATTTTATAATTCTTTTGCTTTATGTTGATGACATGTTGATTGTTGGTCATGACACTAAGAAGATTGGAAGTCTTAAGAAAGACTTAAACAGATCATTTGCTATGAAGGATTTGGGTCCTGCAAAGAAAATCCTTGGCATGAGTATCACTCATGACAGGAAGAATGGAAAACTGTGGTTGTTGCAACAGAAGTACATTGAGAAGGTTTTAGAGAGGTTTAGTATGAGTAATTCTAAACCTGTTAGTACTCCATTTGCTAGTTATTTCAAGCTGAGTTTGTAGCAATATCCTACAAGTGAGAAAGAGAAAGCAAAAATGAAGAAGATTCCATATGCATCTGCAGTTGGCAGTTTGATGTATGCTATGGTTTGCACCAGGCTGGATATTGCTCATGCAGTTGGAGTTGTTAGTCGGTTTCTCTCTAATCCTGGCAAGGAACACTGGTAAGCAGTGAAGTGGATTCTCAGATACCTTAATGGTACTTCCAGAGTTTATTTGTGCTTTGGAAGTGGCCAACTTGTGTTGGATGGTTACACAGATGCGGATATGGCTGGGGATATTGATTCAAGAAATTCTACTTCTGGTTATATGATGACTTTTGCAGGGAGAGCTGTGTCGTGGCAATCTCGATTTCAGAAATGTGTTGCTTTGTCTACTACAGAGGGAGAATACATTGTTGTTGTTGAAGCTTCTAAGGAACTCTTGTGGATGAAGACTACAAGAGTTAGGCATAAATCAAGAGAAGTTTGTATTCTGAAAGATCGAAGCACATAGAGGTGAGGTATCATTGGATACGTCAAGCGCTTGAGATGAAGTCATGCACTTGAGAAGATCCATACTGATGATAATGGTTCAGATATGATGACTAAAATTTTACCTACAGTAAAGTTTGATTTCTGCAAAGAGAAGGCGGACTTGGTGGAGCAGCCTATCCCCACTTAAGTTGGTGAGAGGAAGATTTGTTGGTGGGTCCCCAACCAAGTAGGGCCCACAACTTTAAAACAAAAAAAAATAAACTAAAGAATGAAAGAAAGTGGCGTATAAGCCACGGAGGGAGAGAGAACGAGAGGCTTGCTCTCTCATTTACAAACAAAAGGAAAAAAGGAACAGTGCGGTGTTGAAGAGAAGAGAAAATTGGGGGAAAAGAGCAAAGCTATTTTGATCCAATTGAACCTGTAAACTTGCTCAATTTCTTATGAAATTTTAGTATGTTATTCCTGGTGTAAAGATGAACATTAGGAGATAACTTGCTAGTTGTATTGTCTTTTCTTTTGCCTGATTTGAGATACCCACTTTTGTGAAGGGTTTATATTGATTCCATCAGTTTTGATGATGTATTTTGTTGATTGTTGAGATGCCCTAGTGTCACTAGGAAGACTGTTTGTGTACCCATTATTCTTATAGTGGAAGATTTTTCTGGACTAGGTCCCGTGATTTTTTGTCCCTCTTTTGGGGGTTTTCCCACGTTAAAATTCCTGTATCTGATTATTTAATTTCTATCATTATATTTGCTATTTGGAGTATCTTTGGTATTACCTATTTAATTGCAAGGTTGTGGTGAAAGACTCTTATGGTTATAGCCTATTGTTTAACCAATTGTCTATTCTCAATATTGAAGCTCTTATGGTTTGAAAAGACTCTTCAATCGGTTGAGTATTAGTGGTTATAGCCTATAGAGTTCTTGGGAGTTGGCCGCTATAGGTTGTGATATAAATGAAGAGATCAAAGACGTATTTATATATTACTAAATAGAATTGGTTTTTATATAAACAAAAGCGTCAAAGTACTAATTTATAATCTTGGATTAGTAGTAAAAAACTTTTTACATTGAGAAATCCTTGGATCATTTTTTATCTGTGACATGTTTTATATAACATAACATATACATAACATAACATATACATATACAGGCGTAGGGTACGACTTGGTTGAATACGATTGAAATTCAACTTGCACAAATATGAATTGGATTGGCAACTATACCCAATCGAGTTAGATCAGATTGAATACCTACGAATATAGTATAATGTTGCCACCTCTGCGTGTGCAATATAAAACTTAAGTCATCACTCATCAAACTACAAACAGATTTTGTCTTTAATTTTTTCTTCAAGAATTACCTTCTCAAAATACATGAAAAAATAAATTTAAAAGAGATATTAATATCATCATAAAAAATTTCCTAGATACAAAATTGCACATTTTAAATTATAAAAAATATAAGAGAGAATTAATCGTATTTTTTCTCTAAAATTCTACAGAAAAAAATTAATTATGTCATAATTCATCCTAAAAAGCTCATTTTTTTAGAGATAGATAAATATAGTGTATTACCCACTAATATAAATAGATTAAATATTTTTTATTAATGTGAAGATTAAAAATCTGAAGATCAAATTTTATGATAAAATTTAAGCATGCAAATTTGACCTTCAAATTTTTTATTTTAAAAATATTCTTTTAATTATCCACAATTTTATAATACACCGTTGATCTTCATAATACAGCAAGACACACTCTTATCCAATATTAAAAATAAAAAACGTCATTAAAACCCCAATCAATAAAATTATTTTTTATTCACTTTTTTTTAACAATACCGAAAACAGAAAATAATGACAACAAAAAAAATAAATAAATCAAACTAATTATACCCTAATTTTCTTTAACCCCAATGTTGGATAAGCTGGTCTGCAAACATTATCATTGATAGACCATACCTGGCGTCAATCTATATATTATGTAGACAAATAAAAGCAAAATAAGAAATTTATTTGGCCATAAAAACAAGTAAAATAAAAGTGAACTCTCCAGTTAAAATTTCGTTGAGTAAGAACAATCATTGATATTCAAATGGCAACACATCTGTACAAACTAGAGTTAAAACATGGAAGATTAACTGACACTAGCAGTTCTCCGAAACGACATGCATGTACAAAAATATAAGAGTTCACCTGCATTATAAAGATGGGGTAAAAATGGTCAAAAATGGAAATTCAGGTCTATCATTCTTTGGATGCAATAGCCCATAATTGACACCTTTCATCCCAAAGTTCAAAAATAATACTAAATAATCAATAAAGGGCTCAGGCGTCCAAATTTTAGCATCCTATCCAAACTTCATTTCCTAGTGTTGCAACTTGTTATGGCCTGCAAAATTGTGTTCCAATAAGCAAGGCTACATCTACTTCACTTCCTACTCCTGAGTCCTGAGAATGATAGTTACTCCTTTGCCAACCATTGTTTTATGCGTGTTCCTTAATCCCAAAAAAAAAAAAAAAAAAG
>NW_026264558.1:9888-10781 GCF_000817695.3 Arachis duranensis
CTATAATGAACTAGTAACCACTTTAAACAATTCTACACAAACCATGACTTGACAAGCATAAACATGACTAGAGAGACATTCCATACATTCACACACAAAAAACAGATAAACAGTTAATGGAAAGAAAAAGAAAACCCATAATAAATAAACCAGTGTTGAGTTAAAAGATAAAAATAACTAAATAAAACAAACCAAATAAAGGCAAAGAAATCAGTTTGGTTCAGGTAAATGATGCATAACGACACAATGAAAGCATATATTGCAGTGCAACATCAAGTTTTTCTTGGCCGATGAAGATCTAGTACCCTTTAAATAATTCTACAGAAACCATGACACTGACAAGCATAAACATGACTACAAAGCCGATCCATATATATGTTGCGCGCGCACACAAACAAATGAAAAGGGAAGGGGGAAAAGGTTCTTAATGAATAAACAGAAAAAGAAAGTGTCAAGTAAAAACTTATAAAAAAAAACCAACTAATGACAGACATCTTTTTGGTTCATGTAATAATGCATTATGATACAATTAAAACTTATATTGCAGTGATACTTACCAAATCAGCTCTTCTTTCCTCCAATCTTATATCTCTTGTCAGCACATCAGGTTCTAAACCATAAAGTGAAGGATTACGCCTCATGCGGACATACAAGTAAGTATTGACAAGCCAATCACAGGCTTCTCTAGCATTTTGGACAGTACCAAGAACAATTTCTGCATTCAGCTGATCAGCCAACTTGGACACAAACTGGCTCTCAATAGGAAGTTGCTGATTCATAACTGAGAGGTAATACTGCAACTCACTATGGCCAGTAACAATTATTCCTTCACCATAAGAGTCGTACTGGGGCCTTCCAGCACGACCCAGCATC
This sequence comes from Arachis duranensis, assembly GCF_000817695.3. Taxonomy (NCBI): domain Eukaryota; kingdom Viridiplantae; phylum Streptophyta; class Magnoliopsida; order Fabales; family Fabaceae; genus Arachis; species Arachis duranensis. The sequence goes on from NW_026264558.1 coordinate 10,762, forward strand.
TGCATCACATCAAGAGGGCT
>NW_026264559.1:0-1463 GCF_000817695.3 Arachis duranensis
TGAAGAAGCCTTGTTAGAGGGATTACTGTCAGCACTCTCAGGTGTCTGATCTTCCCTTGGCGTTTGAACGCCAGGATTGGGAGGAAATTGGGCGTTTAACGCCAACTTTTCCCCCTTTTCTGGCGTTTGGACGCCAGAACTGGGCAAGGAATGGGCGTTTAACGCCAGCTTTCCTTCCCTTTCTGGCGTCTGAACGCCAGTGACATTCCTCTCTGGGCTTTTGCTGTCCTCAGAGGGATTTTGAACAGGAGTTTGGTTGTCCTCTATCAATTGTTCCTTGTTTGGCTTTTTACTCTTTTGAGCAGTGTTATTCAGGGTCTTCCCACTCCTCAATTGAACTACTTGACATTCCTCTGTTATCTATTTAGATAATTGCTATTTTGCTTGATTCAACTGCAGCTCTATGCTCTTGTTAGCAACTTTAGTTTCATGGAGCATCTCTTTAAAGTCTGCTAACTGTTCTGTCACCAGGAGCAATTGTTGATTAAGCTCATTTATCTGTTCTTGAGGATTAGGGTCAGTGACTACTGCCATGGCTTCCTCTTTTGGAGAGAACTCATTGCTAGAATACAAATATTGGTTTCTAGCAACAGTGTCTATAAGCTCTTGAGCTTCTTCAATTGTCTTCCTCATGTGTATAGATCCACCAGCTGAGTGGTCTAAAGACATCTGAGCTTTTTCTGTAAGCCCATAGTAGAAAATGTCTAACTGTACCCACTCTGAAAACATTTCAGAGGGACATTTCCTTAGCATACCTCTATACCTCTCCCAGGCATTATAAAGGGATTCATCATCCTCTTGTTTAAAGCCTTGGATGTCCAGCCTTAGCTGTGTCATCCTTTTAGGAGGGTAAAAATGATTCAGGAATTTGTCTGACAACTGTTTCCATGTTTTTATGCTAGCTGTAGGTTGGTTATTCAACCACCTTTTAGCTTGATCTTTTACAGCAAATGGAAACAGTAATAGTCTGTAGACATCCTGATCTACCTCTTTATCATGTACTCTGTCAGCAATTTGTAAAAACTGTGCCAGAAACTCAGTAGGTTCTTCCTGTGGAAGACCGGAATACTGGCAATTTTGCTGCACTATGATAATGAGTTGAGGATTTAATTCAAAGCTGCTTGCTTTAATGGGAGGTGTACAGATGCTACTCCCATATGCAGCTGTAATGGGGTTAGCATATGACCCCAGAGTCCTTTTGGACTGATTGATCCCACTTAAGTCCATAATGGACAAAAGGGAAATGATAATGATTGCAAACAGATAAATTTTTTTTTTTTGAAATTAACGAAAAAAAGTAAAATAAAATAAAATAGAATTAAGATAAAATTCGAAAATCAAAAAGAAAATAAGATCAAAGCAAATTGAAAACTGAATCAATTAGTTAATTAAAAAGATTTTGAAAACAGCAATTAAAAAGATATGATTGAAAAATTTTTATGAAAAAGATTTGATTTTGAAAA
>NW_026264559.1:10013-10781 GCF_000817695.3 Arachis duranensis
TGAGAACAAGGCAGGTTGTACCTCAATGATCCCTAACTTCTCCATTACAGAGAGTGGCATAAGATTTATCCCTGACCCTAGATCACATAGAGCTTTTTCAAAGCTCATGGTGCCAATGGTACAAGGTATTAAGAACTTGCCAGGATCTTGTTTCTTTTGAGGTAGAGTTTCCTGAATCCAATTATCCAGTTCATTAATGAGCAAGGGAGGTTCACTTTCCCAAGTCTCATTACCAAATAGCTTGGCATTCAGCTTCATGATAGCTCCTAAGTATTGAGCAACTTGCTCTCCAGTCACATCTTCATCCTCTTCAGAGGAAGAATAGTCTTCAGAGCTCATGAATGACAGAAGGAGATTTAATGGAATCTCTATGGTCTCTAGATGAGCCTCAGATTCCTCTGGATCCTTAATAGGAAACTCCTTCTTGCTTGAGGGACGTCCCAGGAGGTCTTCCTCACTAGGATTTTCGTCCTCCTCCTCCCTAGTGCATTCGGCCACATTGACTAAGTCAATGGCCTTGCATTCTCCTTTTGGATTTTCTTCTGTATTGCTTGGGAGAATACTGGGAGGAGTTTCAATAACTTTCTTACTCAGCTGGCCCACTTGTGCCTCCAAATTTCTAATGGAAGATCTGGTTTCATTCATGAAACTGAAAGTGGCCTTTGACAGATCAGAGACTATATTGGTTAAATTAGAGGTGTTTTGTTCAGAATTCTCTGTCTGTTGCTGAGAAGATGATGGATATGGCTTGCTATTGCCCAGCCTGTT
>NW_026264560.1:0-378 GCF_000817695.3 Arachis duranensis
GCTTGCTTTGTTGGAAGAGGGGGAAAATGAGAGAATTCTGGTTCTCTACTCATTGTATATAACCCTTCTATACACTCAGCAGTGCCAATCATTTTTTATGTGGATCTATCTTGTATCTCACAACACTTATCATTGATTAACAATTGACAATGTAAGTTTGAGGTTAACTTTGACACAGATATCAATTTAAAATCAAAAGAAGGAATGTATAAAACATTTTTGAGAAAAAAAATTTTAGAAAATGTGATTGTGCCAATGATGGTGCTAACAGTTTTGGTTCCATTTGGCAATATCACGTTGATTGGATCAATATTTTGAAAACTTGCAAAATCTTTTAAGTCAAAAGTCACATGATCTGTTGCACCGGAATCAATGATC
>NW_026264560.1:9780-10777 GCF_000817695.3 Arachis duranensis
CCGAAAGGGAAAAAATATCACCAATGCTACGACGTCGTTTAAGCCAACTGTTGTCGTTTTGATTCTGAACGTCGTCCTCATCGACGACGTCGTTTCCATTTGCGCCTCTCACTCGAAAATACTCGTTCACTCGTTGAAAACTGGAAAACACGGAGAGTTCATTTTCGTGTCCGTCTTCAAACTCCGACGACGATGACAAATCCGAAATGGCATCGTCGTTGTCGGAGCTTGTGTAATCATCGTCGGAGCTAAACGAGATTGAGGGAAGTGAAGGGGCTTTGTTGCGGAACCTGATGATGAAGATGGTGACTCTGTTGAATATGCCGCCAACGGTGGCGACTAGAGCGAGAATCAAAGCGCCCCATTTGCAGAAACTGTAGGCTATGGAAACAGATTGGATTCCGGCGATGGAGGTTGAAGTGATCTGAGAAGGGAAAGATGGGTTCTGCAGTGTACTGAGACCTGCTTGGAGATCGTTGAGCCTGTCTATCAATGGAACTTGCATTTTTTATATTTTTTATTTTTCTGTATGTGTGGGGGTTTTTGAGAAAAACAAATGATGGTTTTCAATTTGAGAAGGTGCACCTAAAACAGTGACAACTGGAAAGAGAGAAATTTGTAAGGAAGGGGCGAGGGATATATAGAGGAAGAAACAACAAGGACAGATGTGGAACGATAATGTTAAAAACTAAATTTATCGATTATTAATTAATTATGAGAAAGAAAAAGCCTCGAAACTAACGAAAAATAATATACAAAATTACAAACTATTAATTGAAATATTAATTAATTTTAAACAATAGCCAATAGGTAATAGTTAACATAAAAATAAAAAAAATATTTGGAGATCAATATTATATATCTTATTTGAATAATATTAATTAAATTTTTATTTAGAAACTATAAAATATTTTTTTATAAGAATAAAAATATTTTAAATATTTAATAATATTAAATCTATAAATAATTATATCATAAAATAATTAAATATTATATT
>NW_026264561.1:0-563 GCF_000817695.3 Arachis duranensis
TGCTAATGACTTAAAACTATTTTTTTTAGTTTTCTAACTTGTCAATTCTTTATGAAATTATCAGTTGGTTACCTTTCCCTCCTGGTTCTCAGAAGATTACAGAGATCATCAAGAAACGATATGATAAACCATACAAAAAGTTTGGAGATGTCCCTCTTCCGACAAAGAAGCTTTGGTTTAAGGAGTGGAAGGTAAAAGTGTTGGATTGAATAAAATTATTTTGGATTGAATATTGTTCATGTGATTTGAATCTTATAAATAACAATTTGATGAGTATGTGCAGAGCCACTTTCTTATCGATGATGATGATGATGAGTTTTTCTGGAGGGCTTTCAAGTATAGGACAAGTAAGCGATTTAGCCAAATGATGTCAGATATCCGTGAGGGTGTGGATACAACCCACGAATGGCTAATTCCTGCTTACAAAAAGGTGTTGGAAAGGTATTGGAAAACAGATGAGAAATGGAAAAATATAAGGAAAAAAGCAAGAGAGAATCGAGCGTCACTCTTAGGTGGTTCTGTTCATTGCGGTGGTTCTATTCCATTGAGCTCAACTATAGAGA
>NW_026264561.1:3432-5988 GCF_000817695.3 Arachis duranensis
GTTCCTCTTGGCCTAGGTAGAGTAATTAGTGACTCTTGAGTTATCTAATTCCTTTGTTGATTGATAATTGGAGAGATTGCTAATTGGTTTGGAGTGCACTAAAGCTAGTCTTTCCTTGGGAGTTGACTAGGACTTGTGGCTCAAGTCAATTCATCCACTTGACTTTCCTTTATTAACAAGGGTTAACTAAGTGGTAGCAATGAACAATTCTCATCACAATTGAGAAGGATAACTAGGATAGAACTTCTAGTTCTCATACCTTACCAAGAGCCTTTTATAGTTGTTAGTTTATTTTCATTGCCATTTACTTTCATGTCTCTTATCCAAAACCCCAAAACAACTCAAACCAATAACAAGACACTTTATTGTAATTCCTAGGGAGAACGACCCGAGGTCCAATACTTCGGTTTATAAATTTTAGGGGTTTGTACTAGTGACAAACAACTTTTTGTATGAAAGGATTATTGAGTGGTTTAGAGACTATACTTTATAACGAGATTTCATTAGTGAAATTCTAAACCGTCAAAAATCCAATCGTCACTCATCTGTTGAGTAAGTAGATTTATTTGCTGAGACATCAGCTTGTTCTGAGCAAGAAGAGCATTAACAATTTCTACTTCCAGCACGCCTCTCTTCTGAGGGGTTTCAGAGTTCACAGGATTCCTGTTAGATGAGTATAAATATTGGTTTCTTGCAACCAATTAAATCAGCTCAATACTCTCCTCTGGTGTCTTCTTCTTGTGCAGTGAACTTCCTGCAGAATTATCTAAGCACATCTTGGATATTTCACCCAAGCCTTCATAAAAGATGTCTAGTTGTGTCCATTTGGAGAACATGTCTAGAGGGCATTGCCTAGTCAGTAGCTTGTATCTCTCTCAAAATTCATACAGAGTTTTACCATCCTTCTGTCTGAAGGTCTGAACCTCCACCCTAAGCTTAGTCAGCTTCTTTGGTGGGAAAATTTTAGTAAGAAACTCAGTAACAATTTTTCCCAAGTATCCAAACTTTCCTTGGGTCGGGAATCTAGCCATATCTTTGCTCCATCCCTCAGGGCAAACGGGAAGAGCATGAGTTTGTACACCTCTGGGTTTACTCCATTTGTCTTCACATTATCACAAATCTGCAGAAAATTAGAGATAAATTGATTTAGGTCTTCGTGGGGAAGACCATGATACTGGCAGTTCTGTTGCACCAGGGTGACTAGTTGTGGCTTCAACTCAAAGTTGTTCGCAGCTATAGGAGGCACCACAATACTTTTGCCATAAAGATGTGCATTAGGAGCAGAGTAAGAGCCAAGTACTCTCTTTTGATGCTCATTCCCATTCAGGTTTGCCACATTGGCATTATCAGTATTATTCAGATCTATAGTGGATTCTGCAGCCTTGTAAAGTCTTGCTTGTTATAAACGCCGCCTGAAAGTCCTTTCAGGTTCAGGATCAAAGTCTAAGAGATGTTCTTTGTCTCTGTTCCTATGCATAAACAAACAGAAAACAAGAAAAGATGAAAATCTCTACGTCAAAGTGTAGAGAAATCCCAGTAAAGTAACCTGTGTAAAGAGATAAAAATATTTTTTATTTTTATTTTTATTTTATTTTTATTTTTAATAAAAGAAAAAAAAGAAAACGAAAAAAGGGGGAAAGGAGGTACGAACAAAAGACAAAAGAAGGAAGAAAAGAATTTTTTTAAATATTAAAAATAAAATAAATAAAAAAAAGGTACGGCGTAAAGAGGACGGGGAAGTAAACGAAAAGGAAAAGAGAAATAAAATAAAAAAATAATGTAAAGGGAAAAAAAGAAAAAATTAACGTAAAGGAAAAAAAGAAAAAATAACGTAAAAAATAAATGCAAAATAAAAATTAACAATAAAATAAAAATAAAAAATATATATATAATAAAAAAATTATTTAATTTAAGCAATCAAACAATGAATAGTTGTTAATTACTATCAAATTCCTGGCAACGGTGCCAAAAATTTGGTGCGGTAATTTATAACCCACAAACTAACCGGCAAGTGTACCGGGTCGTACCAAGTAATACCTTACGTGAGTAAGGGTCGATCCCATGAGAATTGATGAACTAAGCAACAATGGTTAAGTGATTGACTTAGTTAGACAAACAGAAAAGAGTGTTTTGGTATTCAAAGAGCATTAAACAGTAAATTAAAAATTTCAGAAAACAAGCAGCAATGAGTTGGGAATAAAATATGGAGAAAACAGTTAAGGTTTCAGAGTTATCTATTTTCCGGATTGATTTTTCTTACTAACTGATGAGCGGATAATTTGTACGCTTTTTGGCATTGTTTTTAGTATGATCTAGTTAGTTTTTAGTATATTTTTATTAGTTTTTAGTTAAAATTCACTTTTCTGGACTTTACTATGAGTTTGTGTGTTTTTCTGTGATTTCAGGTATTTTCTGGCTGAAATTGAGGGACCTGAGCAAAAATCTGATTCAGAGACTAAAAAGGACTGCAGATGCTGTTGGATTCTGACCTCCCTGCACTCGAAGTGGATTTTCTGGAGCTACAGAAGCCCAATTGGCGCTCTCTCAACGGCGTTG
>NW_026264561.1:10207-10776 GCF_000817695.3 Arachis duranensis
CGGCCGAATTTGGAGAGGAGGAAGAGGCAGTGAACGCCACTGAGGAAGACCTCAATGGACGTCCACTGGCCTCCAATGAGTTCCCCAATGAGGAACCATGGGAATCTGAGGCTCAAAAAGAGACCATAGAGATTCCATTGGACTTACTTCTGCCATTCATGAGCTCTGATGAGTGTTCTTCCTCTGAAGAGGATGAGTATGTCACTGAAGAGCAAGTTGCTAAATACCTTGGAGCAATCATGAAGCTAAATGATAAGTTATTTGGAAATGAGACTTGGGAGGATGAACCTCCTTTGCTCACCAAAGAACTGGATGACTTGTCTAGGCAGAAACTACCTCAAAAGAGACAGGATCCTGGGAAATTTTCAATACCTTGTACCATAGGTACTGTTCATACCCTGACCGAGCTCCCCAAACTCGAACAAGATCATAGAAGGCCCGACCTCGTCCCAAAGGCCCACGCCTGAGGTCGGACCTCGGACAAATAAGCTAAGAAGGCCCATCAAAAGGAACAAAGCCCAAAACCTAAAGGCCGAAGAGGCCTGGGAAAGGCGGTTCCGCAAAGATAG
>NW_026264562.1:0-971 GCF_000817695.3 Arachis duranensis
ACCTCGAGTATTAATGCAATTACTATTATTCTTCTATTCAATTCGGCTTATTCTTGTTCTAAGATATCACTTGTTCTTCAATTTGATGAATGTGATGATCCGTGACACTCATCATCATTCTCACCTATGAACGTGTGCCTAACAACCACCTCCGTTCTACCTTAATTGAGTGGATATCTCTTGGATCCCTTAATCGGAATCTTCGTGGTATAAGCTAGAATTGATGGCGGCATTCAAGAGAATCCGAAAGGTCTAAACCTTGTCTGTGGTATTCTGAGTAGGCTTCAATGATTGAATGACTGTGACGAGCTTCAAACTCGCGATTGTGGGGCGTTAGTGACAGACGCAAAAGAATCATTGGATTCTATTCCGACATGATCGAGAACCGACAGCTGAATAGCCGTGCCGTGACAGGGTGCGTTGAACATTTTCACTGAGAGGATGGGAGGTAGCCACTAACAACGGTGAAACCCTACATACAGCTTGGCATGGGAAGGAGTAAGAAGGATTGGATGAAGACAGTAGGAAAGCAGTGAGACGGAAGGGACAAAGCATCTCCATACGCTTATCTGAAATTCTCACCAATGAATTACATAAGTATCTCTATCTTTATCTTTATGTTTTATTCATACATCATCTATAACCATTTGAGTTTGCCTGACTAAGATTTACAAGGTGACCATAGCTTGCTACATACCAACAATCTCCGTGGGATCGACCTTTACTCGCGTAAGGTTTATTACTTGGACGACCCAGTACACTTGCTAGTTAGTTGTGCGAAGTTGTGATAAATAGTTGAGATTGCAATTGAGCGTACCATGTTGATGGCACCATTGATGATCACAATTTTGTGCACCAAGTTTATGGCGCCGTTGCCGGGGATTGTTTGAGTTTGGACAACTGACGGTTCATCTTGTTGCTTAGATTAGGTATTTTTTCTTCAGATTCTTAAGAATGAATTCTAGTGTTTC
>NW_026264562.1:1629-2700 GCF_000817695.3 Arachis duranensis
AGAAAAAGCTGGGCGTTCAAAACGCCCAGTGAAGAAGGAAAACTGGCATTTAAACGCCAGCCAGGGTACCTGGTTGGGCGTTTAACGCCCAAAAGGGTAGCATTTTGGGCGTTAAACGCCAGAATGGATACCATTCTGGGCGTTTAACGCTAGGATGATACAAGAGGGAAGATTTTGTTTTTAATTCAATTTTTTTTTCAAGTTTTCATAATTTTTCAAAATCAAATCTTTTTCAAACCATATCTTTTCAATCATATATTTTCAAAATCAATTTCCTTCCATTCTCAAAAATACTTGCCTATAATTAATGATTTGATTCAACATTTCAAGTATGTTGCCTTTTCTGTTAAGAAAGGTTTAATGTTTGAATCATATCCTTTAAATTTCTTGTTAGCCAAGTCATTAATTTTAAAAATCAAATCTTTTTAAAATTGTTTCTCAATCATATCTTTTCAATCATATCTTTTTAAAACCATAACTCTTCAATCATATCTTCTTAATCACATCTTTTTCCAAATAATTTTCAATCTTTTTGATTTCTAATTTCAAAATCCTTTTCAAAAATCACTTTATTTCTTTCCCAACTTTAATTTTTGAAAATCATTCTTCAATTTTTCAAAATTTCTTCAAAATCTTTTAATTTATTTTCGAAAATTCTTCCCCTCTTCTCACATCCTTCTATTTAAGGACTAACACTCCTCTACTATCAACAATTCGAACTCTATCTCTCTTGATAAGTTCGAATTCTTCTTATTCTACCTCCTCCTTCTATTCTTCTTTTCTTCTGATATCTCAAGGAATCTCTATACTGTGACATAGAGGATTCCATATTTTCTTGTTCTCTTCTCTTTCATATGAGCAAGAGCAAAGACAAAAGTATTCTTGTTGAGGCTGACCCTGAACCTGAAAGGACCTTGAAGCGAAAGCTAAGAGAAGCTAAAGCACTACTCTCTATAGAGGACCTAACAGAAATCTTCAAACAAGAAGAAAACATGGCAGCTGAAAACAACAACAATGCCAACAATGCAAGGAAGGTGCTGGGTGACTTTACTGCACCTACTCCCGACTTCT
>NW_026264562.1:8766-10772 GCF_000817695.3 Arachis duranensis
TGATGGCGGCATTCAAGAGAATCCGGAAGGTCTAAACCTTGTCTGTGGTATTCTGAGTAGGATTCAATGATTGAATGACTGTGACGAGCTTCAAACTCGCGATTGTGGGGCGTTAGTGACAGACGCAAAAGAATCACTGGATTCTATTCCAACCTGATTGAGAACCGACAGATGATTAGCTGTGCCGTGACAGGGTGCGTTGAACATTTTCACTGAGAGGATGGGAGGTAGCCACTGACAACGGTGAAACCCTACATACAGGTTGCCATGGAAAGGAGTAAGAAGGATTGGATGAAGACAGTAGGAAAGCAGAGAGACGGAAGGGACAAAGCATCTCCATACGCTTATCTGAAATTCTCACCAGTGAATTACATAAGTATCTCTATCTTTATCTTTATGTTTTATTCATACATCATCCATAACCATTTGAGTTTGCCTGACTAAGATTTACAAGGTGACCATAGCTTGCTTCATACCAACAATTTCCGTGGGATCGACCCTTACTCGCGTAAGGTTTATTACTTGGATGACCCAGTACACTTGCTGGTTAGTTGTGCGAAGTTGTGATAAATAGTTGAGATTGCAATTGAGCGTACCATGTTGATGGCGCCATTGATGATTACAATTTCGTGCACCAGAAATCATCATGGGATTTGAGAAGGCCGGAGCTGAAAGGAAGATGCAACTACAAGAATTAGAGAACCTTCGCCTAAAAGCATACGATAACTCCAGGCTATACAAGGAAAAGATGAAAGTTGTGCAAGACAAGCACATTAAAATGAGAGAGTTCAGACTTGGGGAATTAGTTCTTTACAACTCAAGGCTGAGGCTCATGCCAGGCAAGCTGAGATCAAGGTAGGAAGGACCCTACAGAGTAGAGAAGGCAGAGTCATATGGAGTCTTCCAACTAAGCCATCCTTCAAGTTCCAATCTCATGAAAGTCAATGGATATCGCTTAAAGATGTATCATGGTGAGAAGATGAAGGAAAATAAAGAGCTAGAGGTTTTCCTCTTGGAGGACCCGCCAACAGAAGCAGATTAAGCTTGTGGACCGTCCAACTTAAGGACGTTAAAGTAAAGTGCTGGGTAGGAGACAACCCACCATGGTATGATTGTTCCTCTCTTCTTAGTTTCAATTTTTAGTGACTCTTCTCATTATTTCTGCATATAGTCTGCATTTGCATCTGCATAAAAAAATGGCAGAAAGTTACGTGGGAGCAGTGTAGAAAGTGTGCCAATCGCACAAGCATCACCACGCGTACGCGTCCCTCACGCGTACGCGTCTTTTGAGAAATTGGCACTCCACGCGTACGCGTCAATAACGCACATGCGTGACCTTGGGAATTTTCCATAAAAGGTGTAGTGGCCGAAAGTTGGGCTGGCTTGGTGCTGGCACAGTGCTCGAGGCATAAATCACATCACATGTACACGTCGTGGACACGTGCGCATCACTTTCAGAATAAGCACTTCCACGCGTGCGCGTGGATGACGCGCATGCATCATATGACATTTTGGCACACATCCCAAGACGATCAGAGGGTTGTGCGAGTGCCATGTTTCCCTCACGCTAATAGCACAAACACGGTCATGCGTCCGCGTGACCGACGCTTACGCGTCATCAGCGTAGCGCGACCTGATCCCTGCGCCGCCACTTTTCATATCTTTTCTTTTTCTAATCCTAATTTCTTTCTTTCTTCTTTCTTTATTTTCTCTCCATTCTTTTTCTTCTTCTTCTTCCCTTACTCTTTTCTTCTTCTTCTTCCCCCTTCTCTCATATTTTCTCAAATTCTCCATCATCCCTCTCTCTATCACCTTCTTCTCAAGGTGCCTTCTTTCTATTTTCTCTCCCTTCTTCCTCTTAATTATTTACTTTTTCATTATTTTACTTGGTATTAGATATCGTAATGGGTGATTTCTTCTATAATTTCTTGTGATTTTTATTATGGAGTTGTTTGACAATTCATATTAATTATTTTTGGAATGCTTGCATGTTCCAATTTAATTCT
>NW_026264563.1:0-3358 GCF_000817695.3 Arachis duranensis
GATGCTTCCCTCTAGTCTGTTGATGCTCAAGTTCAATTCAACCAATTTGGGTAACTGCATAACTTCTCTTGGTATGTTGCCACTCAACTCATTTCCTGCTAGGCGCAAGAATGTCAGATTCTTCAATGATCCTATTTCTGGTGGAATGCTTCCTGAGAGATGATTGTTACTGATACTGAGTTCGAACAAGTTTTTCATATTCCCTAGTTCTTTTGGAATCCATCCATTCAGTTGGTTTGAAGAAAGGCGAAGCATACCCAGATTAGTAGCCTCAACAATTTGTGGTGGTATAGCACCAGAAATATTGTTGTTGGACATGTACAAGCTCTGAAGCTTAGGGCTCTTTCCCCAGTTTGGTGAAATCTGGCCATAAAACTTGTTATCACTCAGATCAATATGTACTGAATTCGGATATATGCCGAAAATTTCTGCAATGTCACCTTCCAACTGGTTTCCCTGTAATGTGAGTCTAGCAATGTTAGAACAACTCTTCAAGCTTCTTGGCACTGATCCAGTAAAATGGTTGTTCTCAGCATTGAAGTCTGAGAGTAATCCACCTGAGCAGATTTGAGTTGGCAAATGGCCAATGAAATTGTTATTGGACACTGAAAGCATCTTCAAACTTGTCAAGTTATTAATGCCCTGTGGAAGGGTGCCATTAAACTTGTTGGTGGAAAATTCTAGCTCATGGAGGCCTTTCAAGTTTCCAATTGTTTCAGGGACAGTTCCAGAGAGGTTGTTTGTATGGAAGCTCAAGTAATTCAAATCGACCAGATTACCTATAGAGGCAGGAATTGGTCCAGAAAAATTATTAAAGCCGAGGTGTAATCTGAAGAGCTTTGTCAAGTTTCCCAATGTGGAAGGAATGGATCCAGAAAAGTGATTCTCATCAAGTGCAAGGGAATCTAAATTGGCCAAGTTTTCTATGGAAGCAGGGATGGATCCATAAAGGTTATTGTTATTAAGCTCTAATGCGGTCAAGTTAGACATGTTCCAGATGGAGGGTGGAATTGACCCAGAGAGTGTGTTATTAGAAAGGTATAATTGTTGCAAATTGCTCAAGTTACCAATGGTAGGAGGGATAGCCCCAGAGAGAGTGTTGCTTGAGAAATCAATCCAATGAAGGTTTGTCATCATTCCTATTTCCACTGGAATGGAACCAGAAAGATGATAATTATCTATGAAAGAAAGATACTCAAGGTTGACCAATTTGCCAATCCCAGTAGGAATATTAAGAGTGCATTTGCTTCTTCATTCTTCTCATCACTTGCAGCTAAAGCCACACAAGAGAGTTTCACAAGGACATAGAAGAGGAATATTAAGAGATTTTTTCTCGACATAGTTCAACCTTCTGTGTACGGATTGAATTAATGGATGGTATGTTGTGGCTGGTGATGATTGATCAGTTCTGTGCACTCTAGAAAATGATATCAATCAATCTATTCTTAATATATAAAAATAGGTACATAGGTTTACCCACATTACTTCTAAGTTATTTCTCTTCTTCTACTTACGCCATGTCAGCACTATCGCTTACTTGGCAAAATTTCAGAATCCACCACTCAAATCTTGCCAAATCAACTTTTATTTTCAAATAAAAAAAAAACACAAAAAATAAAACCAACAACTTAACTTTTACCAAAAAACTCTGAAAACCAAAGAGTTTATTACTTTTCTCATACTTCTCGAAACCCTCTTCCTGTTGGCACCTCTTCCGTACCAAGATCTAATTTCCTCCATCCACTTCCCACTTCCGGTCCCATGAGTCATTGTTTTTTCCTCGAAACAAATTGTTCATTGGAATGTCTATCCCCGACGGAGCTCGATTCTGGGTCTCAGACCAACTCCATTCCTCCTGTTGCGTTTTTCCTGCTGGTGCTCAATTCTGGGTCTCAGACCAATGTCACCATTCAGCGCTGCCAACGTAGGAAATTCGTCTCAGGTATCTTCCTAAAGATTTTCATTCTTTGACCATGTCTTATTCTCTTTATTGTAGAACGATTTGCGTAATAACAGATGGAAATAGTTAATATCCAAAATTGCTAGATTAAAGAGGCAGAGAGCAATCCTTTCAAAGAAAGGAAGACAAGAAGATGTGCCTCCAACATATGATTATGCAGCTTGGTTTGTTTAACATAATTTTTATTGCACCTTTCTTATTTTATTATAAATTGATTCATAAGGTGATTTTGATGCCTATTTTAAAAATGTAGAAACACAATTATTTGAAACACTTAGATCTATCCAATTTAGATAAGTAAGGATGAGGAGAAAGCAATATCTTCGATCAAAGAGGAGTGCCAATTTAGCTTCCACTTCAGGTTAGTACAAAAAGAGTCTTATAACATATTTTGTTCTGTTGAGCAATCCTGTCAAAAAAAAGGAAGACAAGACGATATGTGCCTCCAGCATATGATTATGCAGCTTGGTTTGTTTAACATAATTTTTATTGCACCTTCCTTATTTTATTGTAAATTGATTCATAAGGTGATTTTGATGCCTATTTTGAAAATGTAGAAACACAATTATTTGAAACACTTAGATCTATCCAATTTAGACAAGTAAGGATGAGGAAAAAGCAATATCTTCGATCAAAGAAGAGTGCCAATTTAACTTCCACTTCAGGTTAGTACAAAAAGAGTCTTATAACATATTTTGTTCTGTTGAGCAATCCTATCAAAAAAAAGAAGACAAGACGATATGTGCCTCCAGCATATGATTATGCAGCTTTGTTTGTTTAACATAATTTTTATTGCACCTTTCTTATTTTATTATAAATTGATTTATAAGGTGATTTTGATGTCTATTTTGAAAATGTAGAAACATAATTATTTGAAACACTTAGATCTATCCAATTTAGACAAGCAAGGATGAGGAGAAAGCAATATCTTCGGTCAAAGAAGAGTGCCAATTTACCTTCCACTTCAAGTTAGTACAAAAGATAAAAATCAACCAATCACTATTTAATAAAATATTTTAAAAAAATTAAAACAAAAAACTCTTATTTATTATTATTCAATTGAAACATCAAGTACTAATTAAATGCAATAAACATACATTAAAAGTGTCATAATAATAATTATAAAAAATTTCAGTTACAAATATTCAAATTCTATAACTTATACATATTAAGATTCTTACTACTCTTTATTTCTTAATCTCTCATACTAATTGTCAAAAATTTCTTAAATTTAATGTAACATTTTTATATATTTTTCATTCTCATTCATTTATTCTTTTAATTATTTACAAACAAAAAAATCGCAAAAAAAAAAAAATAAAGTGTAGCCATTAATGTAAATAAAAAAATAAAAAATAAAAATATAATTTTGTATAACTTTAATATAAATAATTTATG
>NW_026264563.1:9108-10771 GCF_000817695.3 Arachis duranensis
AATGACATATTTCAATAAAAAAAATTGTTAATAAAAAATTATATGAATTTTTGCTTCGCACAAAATAAAATTATTATATGTTTGTTTGCTTTTTATGTTATATATATGATTTTTTTAATTAAATTAATATAATACAAAATCTTTTATTATTCTATTCATATTTAATGTTTTAATTTTGTTTCTCACAAAATAAAATTATATATATATATAACACAAAATTTTTTATCATTGTGTTTATATTTAATATTATAATTTTATTTCACATAAAACAAAATTTACTTAAATTTTAATATTATATACATAAAATATATATATATATATATAACACAATTTTTTATCATTGTATTTATATTCAATATTATAATTTTATTTCACACAAAATAAAATTTATTTAAATTTTAATATTATTTAAATTTATTTTAGATTTAGTACATAAATTTTTAATTTATTTTTTTATGTATTATTTATTTTAATTCTAAAGTCCAATAATTTTTTTACAAATATATTATTTTTAATATTTATATACTATTTTTTTATTTTGAATTTCAGTCCAATATCTGAAATTTATAAAAAAATTCTAAAACTTGTAAAAAATAATTAACCTGATTAACAGGTTATCTTTTTAAATCCAGACCATTCTAATAAAATATAATAAATGAAGAGTTTAGATTTAACAAATTTACAAGGTGTGCAGCACTCCATACTTAGCAAAGAGCGTTTAAGGATGAGCCCTTTTTTAAAAATAAATAAATTCAAAATCTATTTATAATATATTTTTTAAAATATTTTTAATATAACATTTATTAAAACATACTATATAGTATAAATAATCTATCTCTTTGCACATTGTGCGAGTCTCACTCTAGTTTAAATTAAAATTCCGTACGAGAAGAATGTTCTAGTTAGTTTAAAATAACAGGTGTGTGGACTTTTGAGTAACGGAAAATTATTTCAAGACCAATTTTATAGTGTCTATTATTTGTTGCTTAAATGTTATTTAATTTATTTTTTATAATAAATTTCTTTTTAAAAATATTTATTTTTATATTTTTTAAATTAAATATTAATTTTTAATTTTTTAATAAGTAGACATCATCCTCTAGATATCATATCATTTACCTTATTTCAATTTTCACGTTTTTTAAAATATTTTTGAGGGTGTTTTGCGTGGGGGTTGTTGGATGAACTTCTCTGACCAACAGGCCACGCCGCCACGGTATTTGAATGTAGGACCCACATAGTCACTCCCGCGTAATATTATTATCGATGATTCTTGGTGTACAGATTTGTGTTTCATTCTCAATCAATTAAGTGTAAACTGTGAAGTGTGAACTGCCCAACTTCGTGACTTATTAATTTCACTTTTGCTGTTTCATTCTCTTGACATTTAAATTAATTTAATCTACTATGAAGTTCTACTTTTAATCCATATCTTTTGGTACTAGTTACTAATCTACTATGTTTCTCATTCTATTTCTATATACTTTGTTTAGTTATTTATTGTTGCGATATTATTCTTCATTAACTTGACATAATGTAACTTTCAAGTTAAATTTTTTGGAATTTTCAAAAATTAAATTTATACCCGCGTAACGTGCAACAAATTAATGTTATAAAATTTTGTTACATAATCTTTTAGTTAATTAAAAATGATTGATGACTT
>NW_026264564.1:0-1544 GCF_000817695.3 Arachis duranensis
AAATATTTCATACAAAAAAATAAAAATAACGGTAAAAAAAATTATATAAAAAAAATAATAAGAGTTTTATAAAAAATAAAAATATACATGAAAGAGTATTGTAGAAACAATATTATAAAAAAATAACAATATTTATCATATAAATAATAAAGGATATAATTGGTACATAGAAATTAATTTCAGTACAACGTAAAAAGTTGAACGCAAAAGCTAGAAATCGTAGCTTTTGATAAACGTGGTTGAAGGATAGAATAAGTTTACGTTTAGAGAAAGAAAAAACAGCCAAACAAAAAAGTGAAGCTTTCAAAAGAACTAAACCAGATTTTGATACTCCAAACACTAACCCAAACATACCCTAAGACTCTTGTGTGTTATAGTATCATTTAATGTGTAATATTAACAAATTTTGATATTATCATAAAGAAAATACCAGAAAAACTAATGCAATTAATTTAAAATTTTTAAAAGATGAATTTAATTAAAAAAAAGTTTAGGAGACTAATTTAAAAAACAAATGATCTTTTAGGCACCATTTACTTTAAAAAAGTTCATTGGAAATAACTGAAGAAGAAAGATAAATAAATTCACTCCTTATACACTTTAAGGACAAAGAAATTTAAAACCCACATTAAGTAAATCTTGTTATTCCTTTTGCCTCAAGTCTTCTGTTGCTTGGAATCTTTATCTCTAAACTCATGATAAACGTTACTATCAAACTCTATTGATTTGTCAGTTACTCACAAAGTTAACTACTATGGAATGGAACCATCCAGTCATCCACCAAACTTACTGTATTCTCACTCTGATCTTAATAACATCCACATCATGATAGTAATGTGCTAAAAAGTAGTGGTTAGATAACATTGGCTGGAAAGTGGAAATCACGTAGTATTAGTTCCATGCCATTACTACCGATCACAATTCAAATCAATGTGTTTAACAGGCTGTGCTACCCTAGAACCCTAGAACCTACCTAAGTTATGGAATCATGCAAGTTAGTTACATAAAGCTAATGGAATACAGAAATAAAGGAAGCTCTTTCAATTCGTTAACATAATGAGAGGTTTGTTATTTAGTCATGGACTATCATATAACACTAATAACAGGAATATGATGGGTTTTTGCAACATGCACAATTACAATATGACATGTGATATTGTTAAAACTACTCTATTGATTCTGTCATTACTCATTATATATAGGATTTGGATCCTCTAAAGTTTGAATTTTACTTTAGAGAGTAAAGTGTGATCTCTCACCATTGATTTAATAGTGGGACCAAGAATAAATATGAAAGAGAAACTATTTAAGGGTAGAAGATCATACTTTACTCTCTAAAGTGAAATTCAAACTTTAGAGGATCCAAATCCTACATATTAGGTATGAACTTCTATCTATTTATATTATTTTTTTGTGCGTTGTTTTTATATTTTTCAGTAAATCTATGATATTTGTTTGTTTTTTTATCTGTTCTTTAAAATGCGAAAAGGTTGACTTGGTTTGTGAAAATCAATCATACAATTTTTCTTGCATAAACATTAGTC
>NW_026264564.1:8845-10771 GCF_000817695.3 Arachis duranensis
GGGCCGTAACAGTGCCCCCACGCGCCAATGGTAGTCGTGGGAGCTACCAATGGCGTGTAGTTTCACATGTCGTTTGGTCGGCCGCTCGTGGGGAGGATGCGCCCCCAACGCGCGTGTCCCTTGGTTTGCATAGGCAACCGTTTCGTCGCTCCGTTTCTCGTGTCGAGCATTGAATGCTCATAATGGGGTGGGAAAAAACCCCGTTTGAAAAGACTATTCTGCCCCCAGGTGTTTTCGCACTTTGGGGGAGCAGTTTTTAAACAGTTCGTTGGTTTTGTTCTTCTGTGTTTTATCACACTTCCCATTTCTCTTCTTCTTCTTCCCTGTTACAAGATTTCAGAGCATTATTGTGGTACCTTCGTTCATCTATCCTGCATTTTCCCAGACTTGCAACTCCATCTCCTTTCCATCAATTTAGGTAACTCTCGAATCAATCTCCCTTTTATGCATTATTTCTGTATGCTTGTTATTTGGTTTTTTTGACGTTACCGCGTAGCCTTTTAGTTGCGAGTAGATGTGTTAGGGGGGAAAGTACCATTCCAGGGTAGGCTTTTTCTCGTTCTTTTAGCCATTTAGTCTTGATTGGCCTTAGTCGGGAAGTCGTGGGGGGTGGTGTTTGTGTTCGGCCTGAGCAACCGATCTCTTAGACTAACTGGATGGTCCCCCCATGTAGGTATGGCTCGCACGGTCTCCCGGGCATCCGTTAACCCTGCGGCGTACGACCAATATGCTTGGGTCGTCTCTGATATAAGGGATTCACCCAATCAAATGGGCGAGGAGGAGCTCACCGAGTTCCGACAAGCCGGGTACTTGTGTGGAGGGACTGACGAGGAGGCCAATTATGACGTTTTCGTCCCGGCTCCTCACGAGCGATTGTACGAAATCAACTTCCAACCCCGCCAGGTCGCCGACTGGATTTGGTTCTACAAAGCCATGTTCACTCAAGTCGGAGTTCGCATTCCGTTCTCAGCCTTTCAAATGGCGCTTTTAAACCGAATTTCCGTGTCACCGTCGCAGTTGCATCCGAACAGTTGGGCTTCGATCCGCTGTTTCGAGATGGTCTGTGAATATCTCGAACTGCCGGTGTCCGTGGATGTTTTCCTCTTTTTCTTCACCCTCACAAACCCTTCCAAGGAGGGAAAACATAGAAAAGGGTTCATGTCCTTCCGGGCTGCCCAGGGTCGGAAGATTTTCGGTTTGTTCGAAGATTCTTACCATGGGTTTAAGGACAAGTATTTTAAGGTTCGTCCTGCCAAAGGTCGTCATCCCTTTTGGTTATCTTTGGAGGGGGTACGGCTCATCCCGACTTATTGGAGTTTCGGGACAGGGTCCAATAGTTTTATTAAGGTAGCCTATAGAAGCATGTCGGCGGTGGATAAACAAATTGCCGAGGTGTTAATGGCGGTTTTTGGGAAGAACCCAGTGAATCCCCACCTCCTCATGGGTGACCGGGAGTCGGGCCGTAATTATATTTGTGAGAAGCTTTTTACTTTTCCCTTTATCTTTTTTCTTTTTATTGACATTGTTTGACGATTATCCGACCTTCTTTGTTTTCCTGCAGTGGATATGTCTGCGTCGGTGACGGGTCTTTCCGACTTGTTTCAAACCTTTCTCGGTGGTGGTGATGATGAAGAGGATAATGACAAGTCTGCTGGTGAGACGTCTACAGTTCCTCCAGAGGACAAAACTACTTCAGAACAGGAGGTCGTGGTTGGGGGAACCGGGACCTCGGCCCAGGATGCCCAGGTTGAGGTCGAGAAAACGGTTCATGCCTCTCCTTTTCGCGAAGTGGTAGGCCAAGGGGGTTCGACGTCTGCTCCTGAGGTCGATGACGACGTGGAGGTGGTCCCCAACCCTAAAAGGAAGAGGAAGATGTCTTCTAGTCCCGAGGGAGTCCTCACCGTCATGGAGAGGAACTTTGACGCG
>NW_026264565.1:0-10770 GCF_000817695.3 Arachis duranensis
ATACATTTATAATTTGAGGCAAAGGAGAGGGAGTATTAAACTCACCCAGCGAGCTGTGTCAAATAAAGGGCAAGTCATGCGGACAGACTTAAGCTTATTAGTGAGAGCTTGAAGCTTTGGGCGACTCAAGGCCAGTGATCCTGCTCTCTCTTCATACTCTTTCATGCTACATGGTTCGTTTCACACACAACAGTTAGTTAGTTATAAACAGAAAGGTAACAATAACTGTCCATATCAGTAATCAAGAAAATATCTCTCACCTGAGAACGATCATCTCCTCCCCAAGTCCAGTAGCAAGACAGAGTGATCCGGCAACTTGAGTAGCCATTTTCTCCAGAGGTAGAGTGATCATAGGCAAACCCGCCCATAATATATCTATTTCTGTTGTGTGCGCATTGCATAAAGGCCTAAAACAATGCAATAAGAGTATTAAAACAAAAGAATCCGTAAGCAAATAATAGAAAATAATCTAGTACATCAAAGAGAGGACAAGAAGTAGACATGAAATTACGTGTCAAGAAATAAGTCTGCTAAAGCACTTCGCCTGATATGTTCATTCTTCATTGCAACATCTGTGAAAATAATTTGGTCTGGTTGTAACCCTTGTGCAGCAGCATCTGAAAGAAGGCCAATGCCCAGCGCTCATTTTGGAGCGATAATAAAAAACATAACAGACACCACTAATCACAATATATCATCAAGAGTAATATCACTACAGAAATCCACATACATGCCCTCAGTCTCCTTTCGCCAGCTGCTGGAAATCTTAGTAGCCAAAGTGCACTATTGGGTACACGTTTAAGAATTCTGCACCTACAAGAGACAAGAGTTAATAGCATGCAAATATGCATTTTGCAGAAATAGAAGGAATGGAAGTATGGTTTCTCATAAAACACAATGGTGTTTCTTGAACAATGCACCCAGAAAAGTCAAGTGGGATAAGGCTTAGTTGTTGACAAGGTATGAAAAGAAAATAACTATATAACTAAATATGTGAGAATACTTTTTTTTATTAGAAAAAAAATATAATCTAAACCAGCCAATAAGCAGCATCCTGCTATTACCATGTACTAAATATCTCAGGATCCATCTTGTATAGTTGATTGAAGCATGCAAATACAAATTTATCTTCAGGCAGCCCATAGTCTGATCGTTTGTGCTGACATTTTGGATTCAATACATCCTGATTTTTCTTAACAAACAAATTTTGCAGCACAAAGAAAAGTCAACACCATGCATCTAATATAAACCAGCAATAAAGTTGAATCAAGGCTTTTCCAATTAAGTTCATAAAAAGCAACCTGTTTATAATCATTTACAAAGTAGCAATGGGGAAGATGAACAAGTTTTTCAGAATATATATGAGCAGACCCAAGTGGTGAGACAAACTACAAGAAAAATTAGAAAGAGTTAGATGACTGATTAGCCCCTCAATAAAATAAAATAAAGAAAAAGAAGAAAAAAACAGCTCTCTCTTTTAGGTAGACCAAATTAAGAATCTCACCTCATCTGTCACCAAATAGTCTATATATGTTGCTCCTGTTGTTCCAGGGAATCCCATATATGAAACTTGAATCGGTGCAGGTTGCATAGCAAAAATCTCATTTCTGGCACCCTGCAGATAAAAAGAATAAAGTACTGATACATAAAATGGAAGCCCTCAGAAAAACCAAGCATCAAATACATAAAATTACTGCATAAAATAAATACAGACCACAAATGTGATTTATTACAGTTGATCATGAATTTTCATTTGCAAAATAGATGAGAGAAAAATTATTTCCAGAAAAGAACCTTTGTATATCCATTAAGGTTGACAAGGATATGTATATTATCCTGGTTAATCATTTTTGCTATATGATCAGATGACATGGCAGAAACATCCACAAAGTGCTCAGCTTCAAACTGAATGCGTTGCCTCCATTCACTACCGTCACTTGGACTCAGGGCATAACAGAACACCTGCATATATAAAGAATGGTATTTTTAACATTTTCCCATCAGAACACTGCCAACTAGCACTTGCTCAAATGCTTCTTTTTTTCGCAAAAAGAGTAATTTTATCACTTTAGCCAAACTGCACATAGATTGTCAATCGTAAACAAAAAATAAGTGCTTTTGGAAATTAGGGATAAGTTGGAATGAGCCATCTTACATACCTCAACATTCTTCCTGTTGTGCATACCAAAAATAGATCCCATTAGATGTGACAAGGGGTGATTACCAAAGTCACTACTCACATACCTGCATCCATCAAGTTGCTCACAGTTAAAATATAACAAAACAAATATTCATCAAAACTGTTTGGGAGAGAAATATATGAACATTAGTCAAGAGATTGGGACATACCCAACCCGTAATCTCTCATACCCCCCCTCACATTTGATTGGGACATACCCAACCCGTAATCTCTCATACCCCCCCTCACATTTGATTGGGACATACCCAACCCGTAATCTCTCATACCCCCCCTCACATTTGATTGGGACAGGGGCAGGATGGCTAAATGGAGGCAGAGCAAATCGAGATGCAATTAAGGAGCAATGGGAAGCATATTTACGACTGCAAACATGGACAGTGAAGTACATTATAAACTGAAACAGAAAGAGAGAGAGAGAGAGAGAGAGAGAGAGAGAAGGGAGGGGGGATGC
The DNA here is from genome assembly GCF_000817695.3 of Arachis duranensis. Lineage (NCBI taxonomy): Eukaryota > Viridiplantae > Streptophyta > Magnoliopsida > Fabales > Fabaceae > Arachis > Arachis duranensis. Next base: position 2,652 of record NW_026264565.1, read on the forward strand.
ACAATAGAACAGTTCCCTTTCTATTTTGGATGTGATTTGCATAAAAATCATACCTGATTTCCAGAGCTAGCATTGGGTCAAGTGGATATGCTATTGCATGGAAGGGCTGAACACTAGGAAGAACTGATATCTGAAAAGCAAAAATAATAACAATAAAGCATGCTCAAGCCAACAAAACATGGTGCACCATATGATATGTTAATGTGAATGGATAGGTCCTGACATTAATTTGCTTCATGAGGATCCCTTCAACTTCACTGAACATTTTATCACGATCCTCCCAACTGCAGACACACTGCAACATGACAAAAGATTGCACCAATTTATGACAAATGAAATGATGAATCACAACTCTCCAAAATGTGATACTAATCACACTTGGTTCATCAAATTAGTCATGTTGAAAATTAAGATAGGGCCACAGGTAAGCTTTTGTAGCACATCATCTAATTTGTGAATTCAATCACTCATGGAAGTATGCTAAAAGCAAACATAACAAGCATGATTTGATCAAACCCATCTATCTGAAAGCTACCAGTTCAATGGAAGTAAGCATTGTGCATTCACACATAAAAGCACTAACAATCAACTCATGTTAAAGAAAATATTATCGTCTCTATCGCAAGATGCTCCACTAAGGGCTTACTGGAAAAGAGTGAAAAGTATTACAACTGAAATATACCTGAAGTGTATGCAAGAGATTACAGGTTGCTTCTGGAAAGTCTGGACGAAGAATTAATGCTTGTTCGTAGCTCTTTACGGCAGCCTCTACATGCCCACTGCAACAATTGTAAAAAGATTGATTTCGAGCTATGACCACTCCCAAGCTCAAATTATTTTCAGAAAATCAATTCCTCATTGGACCTCTGACAGGTCCTGTGAGGAAAATGAAAGGTTTCAAGACAATGAAACTTTAAAAATTTAAGACATTGCTGATATGCAAAAGAGTTGTTATAATATGGGCCTCAACAACATGAAGCGAAACTTGAAGTTAGCATACCTGTCCTTATAAGCTGAAGCCAAATTAGCATGGGCTTCAGCCATAGAGGGTTTGACAGCAATTGCCCGTATATAATCTTGGATAGCGTCACTTACTCTACCAACCTCCTTAAATGTATTGCCTCTATTTACAAAGGCATCAGCTGCCAGGGGGTCATTGCAGAGAACCTTATTATAGCATGATATGGCATCTGCATAATTCCCCTGAAATAATTTGTCCAAACAAGTATAAAATAGATCAGTAGAGGTACACCTTTATAAAGAATATATACAAATTTAGCATTAGCATCTCATTCTAACAGTGCCCCCGGTTTGTCACCCACGAACATAGACCAACTGTGAACTAGTTAATGAAACATATACAACATCTATGAGGGCATCTGGATCAACTGAGGTGGAATTTCATTCCAGCTTTTAGTACCTGCTGCTTATAGATTATAGCAAGGTTGTTGTAAGGAGCAGACAATCCAGTAGTCACACATAGTGCAGCCTTGTAATATGAAGCAGCAGCAGACACCATATTCCTAAACAAGAGCAATTTTGACCAGAAAAAAAATCATTCGACTACGTACCATCATCAGTTAATACCATTATCCAAAAATACAAGGACCACATACAATTCCATGTATACATTTCCAAGATTGGTCAGTGCTTGGGGGTGGTTATCTTGCAAGGCAAGGCATTGCTTCAAGACACAATAAAGTAGATTCAGTGACATGCAAATATAATAGTGGAAAAATGAATAAAAGCTAAATGCAATGGATGAAGGAAGGAGAATACATTGTAGCAATGGATTGCTTCTTCCACTCTGCCAACATCTTTTAGTGCATTGCCCTACATGTTGGATAAGAGAAAAAAACCAACGAAATATGTAAACATTTCATAGGCTATTTTCAAGCAAGATGATAACAAAACAAGAAACCTACCAAATTATTGTAAGCCTCTGAAAATCTGGGGTCACATGCGATAGCTTGCTTATAATGTAAAATTGTATTTTCCAGTTGTCCTTGCTCATAGTATATACTTGCCAAGTTACCTATTTCCCGCATGTGATACAGGGTAATGATTAGCAGTACAGCACAAGTTGAGATTTACCACATTGTGAAATGTAAACAAGCATCATATTCTTTGAAAAATTCTTCATTTGCCTCGATAAACCCATTTGGAAATCCAAAGCACCCTAAAAGGTTAAATCCTTTATATGGACAGTGTTCTTAACAGAAGTAATGCCAAGGCTATCTCCCCTAATATGTGTTATGTCATTTTGTGTTGTAAAGGTTCAGAACCAACTCCACAATCTTGTGGCATTGTGTAATGTGTAATTTATGCACTGTTTAGTGTAATTAGCTGAAGCATAACTCTCGCGTCTTTAACAGTAGAAAATAATCAATGATTTAAATTTAGTGGTTATACAACAAAGTCCTAACTTGTTTTTTTATTATTAACTTCATGATATATAGATCATAGCTTTCAATACTGGGGACACCATAATGAGATATTTTGAAGAGGGAAAACAAAATAGGTTATGAATTAATGTCTTATAAATAAATAAAATTAGCCTGAAACAGATATGAAACAACAGAACTCACCATAAGCTATGGCACAGTTAGGCCGTGTCTGAAGAGTATTTTGGTAACATGCAGTAGCTTGTTGAGCCATTCCTAAAGCCTGATAAAGAAAAAATGTCATGCTACCCCAAATATAATAATCATTAATCAAGGTACTAGTTCATCTAACTAACCAAGCTAAACTTGTTTAATGGCTTACTTTGTACACATGTCCCATGTTCAGGTATGCATCAGGAAAGGAAGGTTTGAGTTTCACTGCTTCCTGAAATAATTAAGAATGTAAATAAACAAAAGCATGAAATATCAGATCACTAAGGTATGCAATGTAAGACTTTACTTTGTAATACTGAAGGGCTCTGTTGAAATCACCAGACTCCATGAAAAGACCAGCAAGATTTGACCACGCAATAGCAAAAGTAGGTTGAATGCGCAATGCCTCAAAGTAACAACTGTATGCCTGCACAAAATGTTACAACAACCATCATCTGAGACCTGGCTTGAAGACAACAACTTGACATCTGTTTCAAACTGTGAATTTGATCACAGTTCCATGGATGAATTATTTAAATCAGTAAAACCAATAATTAACAAGACACTTAGGGTACAAAATACTAAGTGGTGAAGAAACTACGCCAGGGCAGCATACAGCCATTCTTTTAATGGCTATATAAAATGCGACTTGAGGATGGTCAGAAAGATACATAAGGATGCCACACTCATTTAGCTCAAGCTGGAAACACAAATTACTATTGAAAGAAAACAATGGAAAGGTATTTGTTCTAGCAGCAAGATGTTGTACACCAAAGCCTAGTTAAGTAATATCATGGAAGAAATGTTTTCTAAGAACAACTGATTTTATAAGCAGAAAAACTAATCCAATAGGATGTAGTACTGCTCACACTGGGGAATATAATAGAGCATAATCTCAAATGGAGAAAGCTGATTGCTCAAGAAAAACTATATTGATTAGAACAGAAGGATACGGCACAGCAAAATTGAAGTCTAGAAATGTTGCAACATTTTTATAGAGTTCAAGGATCTGAATTATTTGGTGGATAGAAATGTCAAAGCACAATGGTGTATCAAACATTTAGGACTTACTTCTTGCACCAACCCTCGAGCTTTCATTAGGTTTCCCAGGTTGCTATGAGCATCTACCTGTATCACCACCAAAACAAATGAATCCCCCATGAAAAGGAACATAATGGCAAATAAAATATTATAATGTGTGCCCAATTGTTCAATAAAGATTAACAAGAAACAGTAATCACTATATGCTGAAGAATACCATCAGAGGATTTATAGCTAGTGCTTGTCGACAGCACCGTACTGCTTCAGCGACTCTCCCTTTATGCATGTATGCACTAGCTAGGTTTGACCACGCATCAGCAAAATTTGGATTTATCTAGAACAACAAAACCAAAACAAAGGTAAATTATCTCACCCAAGATTATATAACAACATACAATAAAGGACATAATAAAGAATAAATAACATAACAAGATTCCAGCCAAAAAAATAAATAAATAATTAAATAAAGAAACAAAGAGATTAAGCACCACAGCAGATAAGTTTCATGCAACATATATTATATCAAAGATACACCTGAAACTCTGTAAATAAGAACAGCAAACAAGTTAAGTGACTTTATCAGCCCAAATAAGGCAAAATATGTGTCCATGGCTTTATGTGAAATTTCTTGCTGAAACATCCAAAATAAAGTACTATAAAGGAAATAACAAACGAACCAACAAATCACTGGAATGTATAATAAGTTCACAACATGATTCACACAAAAAGAATTGCTATAAAGGAACAATAATATAGGTCCAGAATTGCCGCTGACATCAATGGCAATCAGGTAGTATTGAATGGCAATGTCAACGTTTCCTTTTTCCTGCACATAAAAAGGAAAAACCATTAACTCTAGAAAACCATCATATGTAATTCACCTACTATAAAAAACAAATACACCACAAGTTTTTTTATTCTTTTAAAGTCAGCAAAGGAGAGCAGCGATAACTTACCTTCCACGCATTTGCCATGTTCCCATAACACTCAGCAAAACGGGAATCAATCCCAAGCGCCTCCTCATTTTTTGCAATACACATATCAAAATCACGCAACTGCAGGAAAGACGGTATCACAAACTCAGAATTTAATACAGAAGGAGTGAAGGACCAAGAATTCGGTGCCTAAGGTCTACAAAAAATCATCAATCCTCCCAGAAACAGAAACAGAGACAGAAAACAAACCTGGTAATAAATTGCACCCATAAGAAGTAAATTGTCAACATGAAGCGGATTTCTCTCATAAACAGCTTTACTATGTTCTAGCGCTTGCTTATGGTTCCCAGATTTATACATTTGGTGTGCAAGTGACAAATAGAGTTCTTCATCAGCTACATAAAGTTAAAAACCACTGAGCTAAAAATAAAAGTAACAACTGCAGTTTCTAACAGCAGTAATATAATCCAAAATCGAAACTAGTAATCTATAACATCAAACTAAGCTTTCTTTTTTTTCCTGATTAATATCAGCTTGATTTCCTAAGAAGACGAACCTTCGGTAGAAGAAGCATGGCCGTGTAAGGGTAGAAGGCTTAGCGAGGAAGGCTCGATGCAATCACTGGAGAAAAACGGTCGAGAGGAGCCGGCGGAACCAGTGAGCTGCGGCGGATGGAGGTGGTTGTGATGGCGGCCATCGCCGTGGACGGAGATCACGGCCATGGTTAAGCACAAGTGTTTCTTCTACTCGTTTCACTTCGTTCTTCGTTTTCTGCAGATTCTGTGAGAAATCTCGGGATTTCGATAAATATGGAAGGGGTTTCTATTTTACAATCTTAGGTTGGGTGAGATCATAGCCGTTAATTTTGGCGATGAAAAGATTCTTCAGCTATTTAGGTGACAGGATTCGTTTTGGTACTGACACGTAAGCTTTTTTAAATGCTTCTTTCCTTTTTTAATGATACTCCGCCATATCTCTTTTGCCGCGTTATCTGATTTGTTTTGCTTTTCTTACCAACCGGCGCTATTATTATGCTACATCCCACTATAGACTATGAGTCTATGACTCAATCTTAACATTTTTCTAAATAATGGATCATGTTAGTTCTATTTCTATTTTTTTAGTAAAGTGATAAATAAATTTCTGTAAATTTATATTTTGGATTGATTAATTTTTAAAAAAAAATACTAATAAAATTTTTTACAATATATAAAATAGAATTCAAACCTTTAATCTTTATTTTTATTTTTATCTTTATCTTTATAATAATATAAATAGGGAGTTTATATGCTGACATGGCATTCATACGTTAAGTTTGAGAATTTTTTTTGTGACTATTAAGTTTAAAAATTTATTTGCTTATGTATCATCACTAAAATTTTTTATATTTATATTTATAAATTATAAATTATTATTTACTTAGTTTGTTATTTTTAAATAAATTATTTATTTGGGTTATTTTACTTATTTTTTAAATTTTAAATTATTTTATTTAGTTTGTTTTTTTATTTTAAATTGTTGTAGTTGAGTTGTTATTTTTTAAATTTTAAATTATTTTATTTAAGTTGTTATTTTTAAAATTTTAACATTATTTTTAAAATTTTATTGATTCTTTTTAGCATTATTTTTTAAACTTTTGTTGATTCTTTTTAAAAATTGCAGCTACATACGTTCTGTTATATATACTTACGTTGATTTAGAATTTTAAAAATTGTTAATATATTTATTTATTTTATCTGCAAATTTAATTCAAATTTAAATTTAAAAATTTTAGCTATGAGTCAACTATAAAAGTATAAGTTATGATATATGTATAGCACTACAATCCAAAGTACATCAATCCTTTTCTTTGCATCATTTAAGAATTTGTTAAAAGTAGGAATATCTTACCAAATAAGATATTTCCTTCTTACCAAATAAGATATTTCTTTATTGGACTCAATGAGTGTAATTTCAAGACTGCATCATGAGCATGTGGTTAATTTAAACCAACGTAACGATGTGTATAGATTTTTAGAATCGTCAAATATCCCACGATATGGATTTAATTTTGTGAATTTTGACACTCTCAATACTCTTTGGTACGATTGCACCTATTTAGTTGGTAAATTTATTATTTTAAAAAAAGTATCATTTATTTATAAATTTTGTTCATTTTTCTTAACAAATCAAAGATTGTAATTATAGAAAGAATAATATACACAATAATGAAAATAGTGATTAAAATAATGCAATGACACATTAAAGACTCAATTCTCACTTGGCTTGTGTTCTAGCTCTAATATATGTTCCACAATTCTTATTCAAGCAAATAAAAAGTTTTAACTTAAATCAATAGGATGTCCATAATTAAAATAAATATTTCATCAAACACTTAATATGCAAAAAAAAATGATAAATTACAAAAATTAATAAAAACTACAGCTAACCAATACAAAAAATTAATACCAACAATTTAAACAAGTATATATAAAACTTAAAACATCATTCAATCTTCTTGACTTGCTTTAACAACTCTTTCCAAAATAGGTGAGAAAGAGGTCTAAGATAAACTGACAATAATTTACTCACAAAAATTTTCAGTAGTACACAATTGTCACACCAAAACATATACATCCCTCTGGGAATGATGCTTTTCCTTTTACATCTTCCTGTAAGATAGAACTTTCTTCTTAAGATGGAGGGAAAAACCGGTTGAGGTTGAAAGGAAGGGTGTAGAATTCTTCGTTCCTGGTATCTCCTTTGAATGATCTAAACTTGGCCCACCAAGGCATTCCTCTATCCTTTCCACTATCCTTGTAATCAAGTGTGTTGTCCAAGAATGCAGCAATAATCAATGCAACACTTGGTGAAGAGAAGAATATAGTATTAAGGAAATCATTAAACTGAGAAAAAAAAAAAAACAAAAGGAATGAGAATTAGTAACATTTCTCATAAAGAATGACATGCTTTTAGGTTGTGTCAAGGACAAGCCATCACAAATAGAAGCAGAAGATGCATAGCTAGAACAGAAATCTTCATGACAATATTTAGTTCATGTCAATATATCACCATGATAGCACTTAGTTAATGTTTTGAGAAGACAACTTTCAAATTTTCAAGTCTCTGGAAAATTTTTAATATAATTTATACACTTTCAAATAATTGAATCCTAATGGCTAATATAATAATATGGATGGAGAAACAGACTCACCCATCTAGCCTTTGTATGAGTAGGTCCATGAAGGGCCTTGGCAGTGTATTCTCTGAAATACTCAGGAATGGAAAGTCCTAAGAAAAGGGCAACACCAGTAATAAAGAGGTTCCTCAATGAGTTCATGTTAGTGAACTCCAGAAATGATAGTCCCACAGAAGCTGAAACATACAAAGAGCAATTGTCATCAAAAGATAGATGAATGAAGCATAGATAGGCTCCAATGAAATCGAAGGTGAAATGAATTAAACGGTTATAGCTTATACTCACCTACAAGACCAAATAGAATGCAGTGTGCAGCTGCAAAAATAGGTAAGGGTATTGATGCAAAGAAAGCTCCAAATTTTCCTGAA
>NW_026264566.1:0-3064 GCF_000817695.3 Arachis duranensis
TTGCGAAGAAAACTGATTCAAAAGTGCAAACATGGATAAAAATACAGAGTTACCATTTGAAATATAATTTATATATAATATATAAAACAATTAATATAATTTTTCTCTATTATAATTTTTTCTCTTCTTACTTTTCCTTCCATTCAAGCAAAAGAACTTTTTTTCTCTATTTTCTTTTCATTCATTTTTTTTAATCTAAACAGCACAAAAAAAATATATTTTTCTTTCTTCTTATTTTTTATCTTATATCCAAACAATAGTTTAGTGTTTATCCATTTATCTTTTATTAATATTGTTATAACAAGGATACATGTAACTTTATAAAAATGATATAACCTAAATTTTGATTATCTAAGAATTTATTGAGTGGCTAGAATAGTTCCACGTCACGAACCAATGAATGCTAGCAATAAGGATGATTACAAAAACAGCCGAAACGGGTATTTGCAGGGATTACTCGTATTTTGGAGCTAGATGGGAACTCCTGAAATCCTCACGACCTGCCATGCAAAAATGGATGGGGACCAGAGGTGGCAAACAGGTTGAAACCTGTCGAGCTGGTCACATAACCCGCCAAAAAATGCGGATTTGGCTGGAAATTTATGGCCACCAAACTTAAAAATCCCGCCTACCCTGTACCGCCTAATCCACGGGATTTTGCAGACTTCAGTGGGGTGGATAATATTTTGGATAATATTTGTTTTACTTTATACAATGCTGGTTTTATTATTTTATTTCAAAAAAATTGATTTATAATTATATTTATTACATATTTATAATTATAAAGACGTTAATGTGCGTGAATTTAAAAATTATAATTTTTTTATATTTTTAATGCATTGAATACATTAAAAATATAATTTTTTTATTATTATTTTTTTAAAATGTTAAATCCTACTAATTTTACTTAAAAAAAAAACTTAAATCTTCTACCACCCACAACCAGACATGGTGACGTTATTTGCTACTGCAGAATAACAGTTACATAACAGAATAAGTTTTTAGCATATTAGGTGTTTTGGACTAAAACAGAATAATAATTACAAAGCAGCAAAACACTAAAATAGTAATATTGTTGAATTGAAGAACGCAACAAAACACTAAAGCAGCAAAACACTAAAACACTAACAGAGTAATTTCCAGCATTAGCAACCAATCGGCCAATCCATACATATGAAGAACACCGAAGAACGCAGACCCAAGACCCAAGATGAGTTGAAGAATTATGGAACAAAAATGGAAGAAGTTCATAGAAGATGAAGACGAGGAGTCACTCACCTGGATTCGAGAGGCCAGTGAATACGAAGAGGATCTATCGAGTTACTGGATTCTGGACACAGGAAAGAGGAAGAAGCGGCGGTGCTGAGGACCTGGCGACAGCGGCGGCGTTGACGACCTGAGAATCGCGGCGACGATAGAGGGCTACTGGGCTAGGGTTCCTTTGCTTCAGAGGGCTAGGGTTCACGAGTGGAGTGAGATGATCAGATGAATGAATGGGGGAAGAGGGAGGGGGTGCTTCACGAGTGGGTCGGGTGGATTTTTTTAAACCAATTTAAAAAGGCGTCGTTTTAAAGGAACCGGCCAGTCACCGGTTCGGCCCAACCGGCCAGTTCTCGGCTAGTTCAACGATTTTTCAACGGTTTCATCTCCAGCGGTTATTGGAGGAGGATCGAACCCAAGGTTCTGAAAATCGAACCGGTCATTGAACCGGTCAAGTGATCGGTTCAACAATTTAATAGTTCAACTTCGGTTGAACCAGTTTAATTAAATATTCAATAAAATCTTTAAAAATTTAATTATTTTTAAATAAAATTTAAAATAATTTTTTAATTAACTTCTAACAAGTTCTTACTGAGATAATGAGCAACAATTCTCAAAACAAATACTCAAAATCCAAACCCAGTAAACTAATTATGCAGAAATAAGTTTCTAGAGTTTCAGAAAACAAAGAAAAGAAGAGTACTTGAAAGTACTTGAAAAAAAATTAGAAACTAATTAATTGTAACTAATCAGTAACAAACAAGAAAGTAAGAGAAGCCCACATCAAAATCACATACACATAGGTCATAAGAATTAACAACAATGCATTTAGGATACAATTGATAACCAAAAAACAAGTGCAAACAAATTAGGTTGTATTATTTCAAGATTAACTTGTTCTTCAATCACTGTACATAATCACTTAAATTTTACATAAGTCACACACATAAAGCAAATAAGGATCAGATTTTGCCATTTTCACTTCTACAAAGTTGATAAGTCACTTGCTTGTGGAACAAAAAGAGTATACCTTGTTTCTCTCTCAGCTGCAAGACGTTGTGCCTTCTGAAATTTTTTTAGCACGCCCTTAAAATCTTTTGCGGGTTTGGCATCTGCCATCTTCATGCTTGCTTGCAAAACAAAAATTTTAAAATTAAAGGCGTTGAAGTTCATGTCTCGATCATGGGCTAGATACGGTTAGGGTTCTTCGGAAGGAAATTTTTAATTTGAGAGAGAAAGAAAGAGGGAGGGGTGCTGTGTGTAACAGCGACGATGTCGACGATTGCAAGGCTTCTGACAGGGAGGAGTCGACCGGAGGGTAGTAGCCACGACGATGTCTATAAAGTGGCTGCAGGTTCACTAGTTAACCACCGGTTTGACCGATTTTTTCACCGATTTTTTGCCAGCGATTTCTAGCCTTATTCGAATTGGCTAAGTGATCGGTTCCGGTTAATACGGTTGAACCGGCTAGTCCAATTCAATTTTCAAAACTATAATCGGACTGCTTACATCGTCGGTTCCGGTTAAACCGATTCGACTGGCCGGTCCAGTTCGATTTTCAGAACCTTGCAACTATCCCTGCTAAAAGTGCCCGCGCGTGTTTAGACAAACTCAACACGTGTCGATTTCAAAGATAACGCCTCTTCGTCACCTGAAGAAAAACAATCCCTTCAGCATGGTAGCACAAATAGTTAGATCATCATCTCTAAACAACTTGTGTTTTGTCCAAGTTAATGTACTAGTATGCTTGTATAAGTATCGTTAAAAATTTAAATTTTATCTATTTGTAATTAATTAGAAATAC
>NW_026264566.1:8817-10769 GCF_000817695.3 Arachis duranensis
CTAGATCATAATACTAATAGTATATCATAGGGTTATTATTATTAATGTATTAACTGAATTTTAATGTTTATTATTTATATATTTAAAAATTATTTATTAGGACCTAATAAATGATATTTTTAAATTTAAATAATTTATTAATTATTTTGTATTTATTTATTAAAAAAATATTAATACAATGAATAAAAAAATAATTAAAAAATATTGTTTAAAGAATAATAAGGACAAATAAATTCCTAACCAATTTAAATTTAGAGACAACTAGGTCCGTGTCCATTTTTGCACCTGACATGTCAGCAATTTCCATCGAATTTTTGCTGTGAAAATGATAGAAGGACCGAATTGGCAGACGGAGTACAGGGTTAAAGACCGTAATGGAAGGTGTTTTTGGTTAAGAGTCGTCTTGTCATTTTGGGAAATGGACATAGACCGGATTAGTACTTTACTCCACCTTTTGCGCCTTAAATCTGTTGCATGCATTGATTGCATTCTCTGGTTCGCCGCCTAATTGCCTCCTGCCAGCCCCTCTCCCCTCTGTCTTGCTCTTTTAGTATCTCTTCTTGTTAAATGATAAATACTTTGTGCATGTTTGGGCGTCATTATTTTGTTAAAAAAAGATCTTTTTTCAATGAAAAAATATCTTTTTTTATTTTTTAACGTGTTTGGCAAATTTCTAGTAGTAAAAGTAAAAGCACTAGTAAAATAAAAAAAAAAGATCTTTTTTGAGAAGCTGTAATTTACATCTTTTTTTAAAAGATTTTTTTTCCTTAAAAAAAAGATGTTTTTCATGTAATAAATAAACAAAAAAGTACTTTTATATTGTTATACCCAAACATAATTGATAGATAAAAAGACTTTTTTACATGAGATATCCAAACATAAAATTACTTTTACTTCTCTATAAGATCTTTTAAAAAAAGATAACTCGAAAAAAGATCTTTTTTTAGAAGCTCACCCAAACAAGCCCTTTATCCATGGCTGTCCTTCTCAAGTAAAACAGCCAGTTACAAAAACTAAAACCCATAGACGAAATAAAAAATTATTAGAATAAAATTAGATCAATTAGTATAATTTGTATTTATATAGCATATTGGTATATTAATTGTAGGATTCTATGTGTTTATTACTTTGATTCCTCTAGCAGCAATATATACCCCCTTGTACATTATATTTTTCCTAAACTGAATAATATGCAAAACACTTTCTTTATATCGTTCTCTTGTTTCTAATATGGTATTAGAACTTAGGTTATTTTTTTTACATAAAAAAAAATATAATTATTTTGAATTTTATTTTCTAAAATTATCATTGCTAGCACAAACAATGTCAACACTTTTTCTCCTTCTACATCAACTCAAAATTATGCAAAAATACGTCTTTCTCTTCAGATTTTTCTCTCTCTAGGATCAGATTTTCAGATATCTTCTTCACCTTTTAGCCCTTAAATCTATTGCATGCATTGATTGCATTCTTTGATTCGTCGCCTAATTACCTCCTGTCAGCCCCTCTTTCCTCTGTCTTGCTCTTCTTTTCTTCCAATAACCTCTCCTTTAGTATCTCTTCTTATTACATGATAAATGTTTTATTCATGGCTGTCCTTCTCAAGTAAAATAGCCAACTACAAAAAATTAAAATTCATAGACATAAATGAACGAAATAAAAAATTATTAGAATAAAATTAGATCAATTAGTATCATTTGTATTTATATAGCGTATCTATATATTAATTGTCGGATTCTATGCGTTTATTACTTTGATTCCTAACAATTATATATACCTTTTGTACACTGTATTTTTTTCAGATTGAATAATACACAAAATACTTTTTTATATTAGTCTCTTATTTTTAATACTTAAAAAAATAACTGAAAGAGAATATAATAAGAATATGATGATGGTCTTGGCTAATTTTTTTAAAAATGAAAAAAAATTATATGTAATCTAATATCATA
>NW_026264567.1:0-1464 GCF_000817695.3 Arachis duranensis
ATGAAAGGATTATTGTTGGTTTAGAAACTATACTTGCAACGAGAATTCATTTGTGAAATTCTAAACCGTCAAAAATCCAATTCATCAATGCTCTGTCCCTTTCGTCTCTCTGCTTTCCTACTGTCTTCATCCAATCCTTCTTACTCCTTTCCATGGCAAGATGTATGTTGGGCATCACCGTTGTCAATGGCTACAGTCCCGTCCTCTCAGTGAAAATGTTCAACGCACTCTCTCATAGCATGGCTAATCATCTGTCGGTTCTCAATCAGGTTGGAATAAAATCCAGTGATTCTTTTGCATCTGTCACTAACGCCCAGCCTTCAGGAGTTTGAAGCTCATCACAATCATTCAATCCTTGAATCCTACTCAGAATACCACAGACAAGGTTTACACCTTCCGGATTCTCTTGAATGCCGCCATCAATTCTAGCTTATACCACAAAGATTCTGATTAAGAAATCTAAGAGATATCCACTCAGTCTAAGGTAGAACGGAGGTGGTTGTCAGGCACACGTTCATAGGTGAGAATGATGATGAGTATCACGGATCATCACATTCATCAAGTTGAGGAACAAGTGATATCTTAGAACAAGAATAAGCCTAATTGAATAGAAGAACAATAGTAATTGCATTAATACTCGAGGTACAGCAGAGCTCCACACCTTAATCTAAGGTGTGTAGAAACTCTACCGTTGAAAATACATAAGAACAAGGTCTAGGCATGGCCGAATGGCCAGCTCCCATGATCTAAGAACTAGACGTCCAAAGATGATCCTAAGATCTAAAGTGATCAAAAGATGTCAAATACAATAGCAAAAGGTCCTATTTGTAGATAACTAGTAGCTTAGGGTTTACAAAAATGAGTAAATGACATAAAAATCCACTTCTGGGCCCACTTGGTGTGTGCTTGGGCTGAGCATTGAAGCTTTCATGTGTAGAGACTTTTCTTCGAGTTAAATGCCAGCTTTTGTGCCAGTTTGGGCGTTTAACTCCCATTCTTGTGCCAGTTCCGGCGTTTAACACCGGGCAGTCTTGAGCTGATTTGGAATGCCGGTTTGGGCCATCAAATCTTGAGCAAAGTATGGACTATTATATATTGCTGGAAAGCCCAGGATGTCCACTTTCCAACGCAATTGAGAGCGCGCCAATTGGGCGTCTATAGCTCCAGAAAATCCACTTCGAGTGCAGAGAGGTCAGAATCCAACAGCATCTGCAGTCATTTTCAGCCTCTGAATAAGATTTTTGCTCAGGTCCCTCAATTTCAGCCAGAAAATACCTGAAATCACAGAAAAACACAGAAACTCATAGTAAATCTAGAAAAGTGAATTTTAACTAAAAACTAATAAAAATATAATAAAAACTAACTAAAACATACTAAAAACATATTAAAAACAATGCCAAAAAACGTATAAATTATCCGCTCATCACAACACCAAACTTAAATTGTTGCTTGTCCCCAAGCAAC
>NW_026264567.1:4232-5086 GCF_000817695.3 Arachis duranensis
GGGGTTCAACACCAAACTTAGAATTTGGTTGTGGCCTCCCAACACCAAACTTAGAGTTTGACTGTGGGGGCTCTGTTTGACTCTGTTTTGAGAGAAGCTCTTCATGCTTCCTCTCCATGGTTATAGAGGGATATCCTTGAGCCTTAAACACAAAGGATTCTTCATTCACTTGAATGATCAATTCTCCTCTGTCAACATCAATCACAGCCTTTGCTGTGGCTAGGAAGGGTCTGCCAAGGATGATGGATTCATCCATGCACTTCCCAGTCTCTAGGACTATGAAATCAGCAGGGATGTAATGGTCTTCAACTTTTACCAGAACATCCTCTACAAGTCCATAAGCTTGTTTTCTTGAATTGTCTGCCATCTCTAGTGAGATTCTTGCAGCTTGTTGATGAGTGGATAATTTGTACGCTTTTGGCATTGTTTTTAGTATGTTTTTAGTATGTTTTAGTTGGTTTTTATTATATTTTTATTAGTTTTTAGTCAAAATTCACTTTTCTGGACTTTACTATGAGTTTGTGTGTTTTTCTGTGATTTTAGGTATTTTCTGGCTGAAATTGAGGGACCTGAGCAAAAATCTGATTCAGAGGCTGAAAAGGACTGCAGATGCTGTTGGATTCTGACCTCCTTGCACTCGAAGTGGTTTTTCTGGAGCTACAGAAGATTAATTGGTGCGCTTTCAACTGCGTTGGAAAGTAGACATCCTGGGCTTTCCAGCAATGTATAATAGTCCATACTTTGCCCGAGATTTGATGGCCCAAACAGGCATTCCAAGTCAGCTCAAGAATTCTGGCGTAAAACGCCGGAACTGGCACAAGAATGGGAGTTAAACGCCCAAACTGGCACTAAAG
>NW_026264567.1:5416-10768 GCF_000817695.3 Arachis duranensis
AAGGTCTAAACCTTGTCTGTGGTATTCTGGGTAGGATTCAAGGATTGAATGACTGTGACGAGCTTCAAACTCGCGATTGTGGGATGTTAGTGAGAGACGCAAAAGAATCACTGGATTCTATTCCGACATGATCAAGAACCGACAGCTGAATAGCCGTGCTGTGACAGAGCACGTTGAACATTTTCACTGAGAGGATGGGAGGTAGCCATTGACAACGGTGAAACCCTACACACAGCTTGCCAAGGAAAGGAGTAAGAATGATTGGATGAAGACAGTAGGAAAGCAGAGAGACGGAAGGGACAAAGCATCTTCATACGCTTATCTGAAATTCTCACCAATGAATTACATAAGTATCTCTATCTTTATTTTATGCTTTATTCATAAATCATTCATAACCATTTGAATCTGCCTGACTGAGATTTACAAGTTGACCATAGCTTGCTTCATACCAACAATCTCCGTGGGATCGACCCTTACTCGCGTAAGGTTTATTACTTGGACGACCCAGTGCACTTGCTAGTTAGTTGTGCGAAGTTGTGATAAAGAGTTGAGATTGCAATTGAGCGTACCATGTTGATGGCGCCATTGATGATCATAATTTCGTGCACCACTTGTACCTTAAAGATCCCTAGCTTCTCTATTACAGAGAGAGGCATGAGGTTTATACTTGACCCTAGGTCACATAGAGCCTTCTTGAAGGTCATGGTGCATATTTTACAAGATATTGAGAACTTCCCAGGGTCCTGTCTCTTTTGAGGTAATTTCTGCCTAGTCAAGTTATCCAGTTCTTTGGTGAGCAAAGGGGGTTCATCCTCCCAAGTCTCATTACCAAATAACTTGTCATTTAGTTTCATGATTGCTCCAAGGTACTTAGCAACTTGCTCTTCAGTGACATCTTCATCCTCTTCAGAGGAAGAATAGTCATCAGAGCTCATGAATGGCAGAAGTAAATCCAATGGAATCTCTATGGTCTTAGTGTGAGCCTCAGATTCCCATGGTTCCTCATTAGGGAACTCATTGGAGGCCAGTGGATGTCCATTGAGGTCTTCCTCAGTGGCACTCACTGCCTCTTTCTCCTCTCCAAATTCGGCCATGTTGATGGCCTTACACTCTCGTTTTGGATTCTCTTCTGTATTGCTTGGAAGAGTACTAGGAGGGAGTTCAGTAACTTTCTTACTCAGCTGACCCACTTGTGCCTCCAAGTTTCTAACGGAGGACCTTGTTTCAGTCATGAAACTTTGAGTGGTTTTGATTAGATCAACTACGATCTTTTTTTTCAGCTTCTGGTTCCTCTACTTTCATCCATCTCAGCATCTTCACCATTTCTGGATCCTTGTTTGTGCTTGCTGAATACTAATCTTAAAATCTGGTGTTATATGCAATTGGGCCAGACGGACTCCACTTGACGTCTCAGTCATAGCCAACTTAAGGTCCTCAAATTCCGCAATACAGTCGTTAGATACTTTTCATGCTCTCTTTCTGTCTTCGAATAGATGAGAATATTGTCTATGAAAACTACTACGAACCGATCAAGGTACGGACGAAAAATACGATTCATGTAATCCATGAAAATCGCAGGAGCATTAGTTAGTCCAAACAACATAACCGTATACTCATAGTGACCATATCGAGTTCTAAATGCAGTCTTCGGTATATTTGATTCTTTTACTCGAATCTGGTGATAGCCCGATCGCAAATTAATCTTCGAAAACACAGTTGCACCTTTCAACTGATCCATCAAATCATCTATCCGTGGAAGTGGATACTTGTTCTTGATAGTGACTTTATTTAACTGTCGGTAATCTATGCAAAGTCTCATTCCACCATCCTTCTTCGTTACTAGCAATACTGGAGCTCCCTAAGGTGATGCACTGGGACAAATAAATTTCATTCCAACTAGCTCATCCAATTGCTTCCTCAACTCTGCACGTTCCAGTGGTGACATCCGGTACGGTGCTATGGAAATTGGTCCGGTTCCAGGTACTAGTTCAATACTGTCTGAGAAGGAAATTCAGGTATGTCATATGGGAAAACATCAAGAAATTCCTTCGCCACTCGGATTCGTTCTAAGCTGAATTCACTGTCATTCGAGCTAGTCGCTAACAGAACGTACCCCTCACAATCACTCCCATCTAAGGTAACTCTTACGGAATTCAGATATAAAGTATGAGACAGAAATGGTTTAATATCTAAACTATCAGACGGAATAACAGCAATTTTTTCAAGGAAATCAACGAAAACATGATACTTGGACAACAAATCTAATCCTAGAATAACTTCTAAACCACATAGAGGCAAACAGAATAGATCATGTATAAAAGTTCTGTTCCTAATAGTGAACGGTACTTACAGGCATACTAAACCAGTCAAAACATTTTGAGATGCAGATGTATGGACAATTAGATCAAAGTTCAACTCAGAAAAATCTAGTCCCAACTCACGAGCAACAGTTAAAGAAATAAAGGAATGTGATACACCCGAGTCATACAGTACAGTTAGAAATCGATTTTTGACATAACACTGACCTTGGATCAGGGCGTCTGGTTGCATAGCATCATCAGCAGTTATGGCAAACACTCGGCCTTGTTGCTGGATTCGCACTGGATTCCGAGCAAATTCTTTTGGGCAATTCCTCGCCAAGTGTCCAACTTCCCCACAAGTGAAACAAGCATTCGTTCCTTACAGCATCCAAATCTAACATAGCTATGGCCATGGAGATCATAACAGCTATGAGGATAGCTGTGCCTCGCATCGATTCATCATTCGAAGCTCGATTAAACTATGCCTATTCACAGTCATTAAGGTCCTATCCGCACCAAACAATCAACATTAAGGTGATCAGTCTTAATATCTCAAGTAAGGCACGAACATTTCCAAAATGAGCACTCATAGACATTCATGCCAAATGTATCTTAAAGATACCCTAACAGCATGAGACACACAAGCAGAGTATGCAATGAAGCATAGTCAGTCCACTCCCCAGGCTCTATTGGGAACGAACTGCTCTGATACCAAATTGTAACGACCCAATTTTCAATATGTCTAGCTCATACCGGAAACTGAGCGCTACCAATTTGTCCTCCTAATTATTATCTATTATTTATCATATGAGCCTGAATCGTTGTTAAAAGCGTAGTAAAATTGAGAGGTATATTTTTTTTGAAACGTTTCAATTAATAGACGGAATCACTCATAATCAATTCACAAGTAATAACAGATAAATCAATTATAAACAACCACACAAAAATACATCATGAGTAGCTAGCAACATTCATTTATCCAGCCTTTGTTAGAGTATAGACCTTTAGTTAGAACACCCCTAGATATAGCTAGATAATAACTATATACATATACATACGTATAACATCCCAGGTCATGATCTGTTCAAGAGGTCTCTAAGCTGGCACCCAGGCTAGCCTAAACTCTATACTCTCCTAGTCCCTCTAAACTACTAGAGCGAGGGAAAGTACATTCTAGGTCTTCAAAACTCAAGTCAGGTGGAACGTCATCAGAAGATAGAACATCATCTGCTACTCCTCTGCACGATCAGACTTTTCCACAGGACGCATCTTTGGTACCTCATGAAGTAGCCACACAATAGGAATCTCGTACACAGGATTTAGGTTAAAGTACGCATACGAACGGGGTGCAGACGTTTGCTGGTCTCACAGTATATACATATAATCAGAGAATGAGATTCACCTTAGACTCAGAATCCTCTTTGCAGAACCATCATCAACGAGCTACGGTAAGGTACTCTTACTTCCATCTGAAGGGGGAAGGGAGAGAGAAGGGGTAAGAACTGGGGAGTTCTTAGTAGGGTCGGGGTTTTTAGTTAAGTTCATTAATTTCGTGTTGTTTAGCAGATAAATAGCAGAATATCGAGAAGCAGTGGACAGAAGAAGCAGATAACTAGAGAAAATAGAGAAAATAGAAAGCAAAACACAAACAAGAGAATACAAGAAAATAAAACACAGACACAGTGAATAGAATACAAAACACGAAAGCATGCATTCAAACAACAACCATAACAGAGTAAATGTGCAACCAAGTATGATGCATGTCTAGCCCTAGTGCAGGTAATGAGCTCATCTGTCGGTTTTTACCCGCTCCCGACGTAACCCAGCATTACCAGCTGGATATGGCTTTCCTGTTGGCTATACCCCTGTGTACAGGAAATAACCCCTCTGCCACCACAGGGTACACTGCACGCAGGAAATAACACATCTGCCACTGCAGGAATGTATGCCGAACCACCTTCTGTATATAGGAAATAACCCCTCTGCCACTACAGAAATGGAACAGGTGGTCACGGTACTCTGTAGCAGGAAATAACCCCTCTGCCTTACAGAAATAAAATATGGATCTGTACCGCAGGAAAGCGTTTTCAGTAGTCGCACCACTATCTATCTGACTGCCTTCACGCAGTAGATCATCATACAAGTATATCCGGCGTTGCCTTAGCGCAACAAATGAATAAACACATCTCTTGGGTTGCCTCAAACAACAAATGACCCTTCAACAGGTCCTCTACTTTTTATTCTCTTTTATAATCATAAATACGCAAGCGGGACAAAACCCACATCCTTGACAACAATTTCATAAACTAAATACCTTTCCTCAAAAGAATCAGTGTAATTATCATCATAAGTTATCATTCTCGTTATTCATCTCTAGTTACATATTCATATACAATACCTCTCTCTTTCTTTGTTCAATCATCTTGTACAAACTTTACAGCTTTTACTTTTACAACATTTTAACTCAAACCATTTCTCTTTATCAAATTACTCTTTTCTCTTGATCTCTTTTCTCTATTTTGGTTACTCTGTTCTCTGTATCTCTTTACTCTGATCTGGTAACTCCTTTCTCTGCTTAACGTATGTATTTAAAGCTTATGTAAATCTCGGTATGAATAGTTCGCCTGTCCCAAGTATAGGTTCATTAAGTCTATACTGAAACGGTTTAACTTTTCATACAATACCTAACCCTAGTCGCAACTCAAGGACTAACTATGTTGCCCTAGTTCATTCACTAATTTCTGTCTATTTTTCTGTTATTAAAACCTTACAGACTTTTCTTTAGTTTTATCTTTTCTTCAACTTTTTATCTTTCTTTTATCTTTGCCTCGCTAATATGTTCTTACCACTCCCTAAGTGTTTTATGAAAGTAATTATGAGATTCTGCACTTAAAGTTGTCTTTCTAAAGCTTTTACAGAAAACTGCCTTTTTCGTATTATTTTATTATTTTTATTAAAATATTATTTTTATTTAAATATTATTATTTAATATTTTATTATTATTTATTATTTTATTAATAAATTTTCGAAAATTACCTTGCCTTTACCTTTT
>NW_026264568.1:0-578 GCF_000817695.3 Arachis duranensis
AGAGATTATTTTATAAAAAAAATTTAAGGTTGAAATTATTTGATATTTTTGTATTTAATATAATCAAAAGTTGTCCTATTTTAAAAAATATGTTTGTATTAAAAGAAAATATTTTAATTTGGATTTCAAAGCATCGTTATTCACCTCATTTGTTTCCAACAAAAAGAGTGTATTAATATGCTAGTGTCATCGTCTACATGCACAAAGCTAAGCTAATAATAATAAAGCTTGAGATATAGGAAAAGTAAAATGGATGGAGGACTGTTATGCCTATCAAGAAAAAAACGTTAGGGATTGATTCATATATTAATTTTTTTTGGAACTAAAATGTGCGTTTTTAAAATTTTTTGGGACTAATTTAGATAATTACTTTGCTAAAAAATAGATTGGGGACTGATTTGTCTATTGGAGTAAAATATTGGAGATTAATCTATATATTAATTTTTTTGGGAGACTAAAATATCCGTTTTTAAAATCTTTGGAACTGATTTGGGTAATTACTCTTTCTTTTGATATAAACATATTTTTTAAAATAGGACATCTTTTGATTATATTAAATACAAAATATTAAATATTTT
>NW_026264568.1:9592-10767 GCF_000817695.3 Arachis duranensis
TTTTGTTCTTCTTGATTCCAAGGCACAGGTTTGTGCTCTGCCCTTGTAGTGGGCAGGGCAGAGTTGCCTTTTATGCTTTGTTCTCTTATGTTGCCCTCCTAGAGGGCAGTGTGCCCTTGTGAAGGGCAATGCTAGCTCCCTTCTTTACATGCGGCACACCTCTCCTCCCTTTGACCACGTTTTCTTATCCTTAGGTCACGCTTTCTTAGGCCACGCTTTTCTCTTTTATTCTTTTCTTCACCTACAATAAACCAAAACAACCACTCCAAGTATCACTAACTTCACAAGGCTTATAAATCAATTAAAATTCAATTAAAATTAGCTTAAACCTCATGAGTTAACATTAATTTCATGGTGATTGTTTTATTTAAAGAAGTTATGCATTTTCACTCCAAATCACTTACTTAGGATGCAAGAAAGTGCATAAAGACTAATAAAACAAGTGAAATTAGCTTGAAAAATGGGTATATGATGACTTGTCATCACAACCCATTAGAGAGTGCACTGTAAACAATTTAGTACCTTATTGGACCCAAAGGAAGATACTTACTTTGTTCTTGGAACATAGCAAAACAATGAAACAAGGTCCAGCAGCCTTTCGTGGGTTTCATATAGTTTCTTCAATTCATCATCAGTCCATTCTTTCTTAGCATTGTCATGATTGCGTATTTTCCTATTCAAAACCACAGTTCAAAAGCATTATTAATCAGCATCAGTAAAACTGAAGCAAGCACAAAATTAAGATATGGTTCTCACTTGATCAAATCATCTTGCGCTCTGTACATCTCATCCAAAACTTTTATCATTGGACTTAATAAAACTCCAAGGCCTGTACCGCTATCTCCTTGATCTTCTCCATTGCTGAGATGTATGTCTGAGAACTGTGGCTGCAGACCACCTTGTGCCAAAGTGTGCAGAAACTCATAAATCTATAACCTGAAAGGTTCACCAGATCTGATTGCCATTGTTGTAAGAGCCTGAGCAGCAATAATTCGAATCTGCACATCCATTTAACAAGAATATTTAAGTTACACAACAAAATGAATAATCATTTAGTGAAGATTCATAGAATTGAATCAGAGTATCAGACTAATAATTTGGGAAGGCCAACCAACACTAAGCTATAAAAATAAATCATTCTTTTTCATGATGTTAGTACAAATGTACAATACCAT
>NW_026264569.1:0-10766 GCF_000817695.3 Arachis duranensis
AATCTGGGACAGCGGAGAACCCGAATAGATTGTTCCATGCATGTCCAAGGTACCGGGTGAGTGATGGTAAAAGAAGTTAAACGTTTTTGATGTTCTTATCCTCTTTTGGGTGTTCTCTGATTTTTTTGTTTACTCCCATATGAAATTGCAAAAGGGCAGTCACTGCAATTATTTTAAGTGGGTTGATGATGATGAATTCGAAGCAGTGGGTGTGTGGGATACAAAGAAAGATGCAGGAGCTGATATGGAGGTTGAAGGTGAGTATGATGAATGGCGGGTGAAGGTGGCATGGAAGTTGGGCACTGTGGAAGCTGAAGTTAGAGCTTTGAAACTGCTAATGATTCTGCTGTTTGTAGTAGTTGTGATAGTTTGTTGTTTGTTATGTAATTCTAAATGAATAAATTATGCTGTATGAACATGTAAAGATGTATTGAAATTGTTGCTTTGAATGAGAGTAGTTATTTGAAATTGGAAGCAATTTCCTGTCAAATGTGGATAATTTTGTAAAGTGTGGAACTAATTCTGTGTTTACATGTATTATGTTGAGGCATAAACAAAATGAAGATAATAAGCAAGCTTAATAGTAACTTGTCATTGACAGCTAGTTGTCACATTGTCTTAATACAGAAATAGCATAACAAAGTCATAAGGTTGCTAGCTGACAAATACATTGTCCATAGACTAAATTACCACACACAAAACAAAAAACAAAAAAACAAAAGCAACAAACAGAATGTTAAAATGAGTTAACAAGTAGACACTCCTAACAACTCAAACTTTATCATCATTCTTCCTTGGAGCCTTGAAGCCTGGAGTAGGCACAAAGGTCATGAATTTTTCCAGCCGCTTAGCAGTTCTCTTGATTTGTTCCACCATGGATATATATGGGATGAGATTCTTTTTCATGAACTTTTCTTCTTCTATCACTAAAAAAGTAATCTTAGCTTTTATGGTATGTGATATACTACTAGTAGTATGCTTACTAGTTAGTTTGGCAGTGTTTTTGTCTCAACACTTTTAACATTTATTTTAAGTAATATTGTAAAATTTGATTTTTTATTATACACATGTTAAATGAGATCAATTTATTCGTCATGTTTAAGTTTTGAATCACATTTAGACGGTCTAATTTATGTATGTAATCATTTATTGGTCAGTAATAAACATTTAAAAGAAAAGATTAATCATTGGTCCGTCACATTAAATATTAATATTACAAGTGTAAAGAGTGTTAGTTCCAGTGTCCTACATCAAAGAGAATAAAAAAGAATAAAAATTTTATAAAATGAGAGCTTCATTAACTTGTTATCTTAAAATTTTGAGTTAGATGTGATATTTTTTTATCTTATGATTTTTTATTTGGTAATTTTCCAAAAGTTTTGGTGGCTTATATGTGGTGGATGAGTTAGGAAAAAAATTCTGAGAAATTAATATTATATAGTAAAAATTATACTTAAAAATATTGAAAAAATAAATTGAGAGAATCAATATGCTTTTTCTTAAAGTTCTTGTACAGGCTAGCTAGGAACCATGTTGCCAATAATGTTGTTGCATATATAGTTGCCAGAATGCTTGGTTTTTACATTTCTAGTATCTAGATACTATGAAATAATTAACAATAATAGTCTAGCTATTCCTATCTTTGCATCAACTCTAATAATGTCTTGTGTCAATTGAGTTTCCTTGAATGAGTTTCAAATTTTATATGTATAAAACTACGAAAGGACATTTCATTCACCAAAAATATAAAAGGTTTAAAATTCATGAGACTAATTCTTAATTATATCCACTGATAGAGTGATATAACAAAGAAATTACAAATATACCTTTTATACCTTTTATTTTCAATATTTTAAAAATGCGTTTGTTTGATTTGTTTATACCTTTTATTTTCAATATTTTATGAATAAAAATAATATTTTTTTTTACAAAATTATAAAAACAAAAAATAATAGAACAATAAAAACACAAATTAACCGTACCTTAATATTTTTTCAAAAATATATATATTCTAACATTTATTATTTGTTACATACCCAACTTCGATAGAAATGAAAATCCAACATATACTACACGCCAAATGTAGACAAAATTACAAGATAATATAGTTCAGGAGTTCTATGGTCTGAAATCTGAAATATGAAAAACCTAAAAAGTGAACAATTAATTAAAGACATATATGTAACAACAATTTAAACTGCACAGAATATTATAGGACTCTGACATATATTATAATCCTCACTTTCATGACCCTGCAATGAAAACTTTTTTGTACAAAACAAACAGCTCTATGATGAGCTAGCTGGCATTCATTCTCTACTCTCACTCACAAGTTTATCTAATTATCTAAAACTTTATATGATGGATTTTATTCATAAAAATTTCTTCAAAATATTTGTTACAAATTTTTTAAAATTGTTAGTTCATAAATCAAAATAAATCTGTGAATCTTTCAATATATTTAAAATTTGAAAACTTCTCACTATTAAAACTTTGATTTAGTTTTGA
Source organism: Arachis duranensis (assembly GCF_000817695.3). Classification (NCBI taxonomy): domain Eukaryota; kingdom Viridiplantae; phylum Streptophyta; class Magnoliopsida; order Fabales; family Fabaceae; genus Arachis; species Arachis duranensis. Next base: position 2,509 of record NW_026264569.1, read on the forward strand.
TACATTGACATTATAAAAAAATTTAAATAAACATGGAATTAAATTTATATATTTAGATAACTTTTTAAATGATAAATTTTATAATTAATTACTTTAATTGACGTATAATATACAATTAATTATTTAAATAAAATATGTCAGTGCATAAAAATTAAATTCTTAAATTTTTTTTTTGGATAAAATTTATATATCATTATTAGCTGTTGGTAAATTTTTTTTATTTTTTATTTTTTGCCATAGTTAAGGTTGAATTGTACTTACATGAATGGTGTAAGGTTGCTATCAAAATTAGACCACATTAATGAGTGTTGGATTTAGCAGCCAATACTTATTGTCTTAAATGGGACATAGAAGAGGGGACCAATTGGTTTCAAGTCACTCTGCTATCCTGGCTTGAAGGCTTTTGTCCTCAAAACCTTTGTTCATGTCTACTTCTTTATCCGACATCCCTAGGGACCCTTGTCTCCTTTCTTTTTAAATTAATAAAATAATAAAAATTCTTGAGTTGTTTTTCAAAACTAAATAGTTCATCTTCAGCCTGAAAATGACATATATAGTTTACTTAATTTTCATCACTAACATTTTAAACTATAGATTGCTAGGAGATTTCTATATGCATCACCACAAAAGGCTTGTGGTGGATGGAAAAGCCTGAGATTATTTCCTTCCCGTGAAAACCTCTTGATATTTTTTTTCCTCTTTTTCTCTAATATTTCATATTTATGTAGACCTTATTCAAGAGTAATTGTAATTATTAAGTAATTTATCCATTTCTGTTTGCTTCTATGAAAAAAAACAATAGAAATTCAGATGCAATTAACTTCATATAAAGTTGATAGTTGAAAACTGTTAAATAATTTGATTAATTTGATTAAATTTTCATCTATAGATTCTCAATTATCAACTTTACGTACGTGAATTTCTAAAAAAAATTGTTTGCATGTGTGTGAAAAAATTTAGCTATTAATCTTGCCAAGGGGGGAAAAATTAATATTAACAAATGAACTATTACCTGCAGATTTTGTTGACAAAGCATTTGAACCCTGTGTTTGCATCTGGAGCATTGGTGGTTCCAGCATCTATGTACTTTCTACTGAAGGTCAATAAACTTGACATTAATAATCAATATCTTTGTAGATCACATAGTTATCTTTTCTTTTCTATTTTTTGTTTTTATTTTATTTATTTATTTTTTTCTATTTTTGGGTTGCTCCTTATACTATCTGCCTAGTGCCTAGTTATGCTACAGTCATAGATAATGTCATGTGTTATCTTAAGCTTCACTTCCAAGCATTTTTAGGCCTTACTTGCTAATTTTCACTATCTGGTATTTCTGTTATAGAAACTCTTTGGTAGAATTAAGATAAATAATTATTTTTCATCCAGTGTGACAAAGGTTATTGTTTGGTTGATCAAACAATTTGATGATGTTTCCTTCATTTTGTATTTTTCTTTTAATATTTGAGTTCTGTGTTTTCAGAAATTCATCATTAAACCCTATTACCTTAGAAGGAATAAGCAGAAAGCTCTAGAGAAGGACGAGAAAACATCTTCACAGGTATACATATTCTCTAATCTCTAGTATTGTTGATTTTTGTTTGCGACTATTAGCCTTCTCATCTCAAATATGCCAATGTCTCATTTGTTGTGTGATAGTGTGACAATATACGTACCCCAATAATTTTAGATCTTTGTGCAATGCGCTACACACCTTCGTCTGCTTGTTCATATGAGTAATTAATAATAGCTGGTGAGTTATAACATCCCATTAAATATTAAACAATTGGATAACAGCTGGGTACTTGAATCTCTTGTATATCCCATATCCAAATATCTTTCAATAGTACAAAATACCTGATGACATAGAACTCTGTTGCGCCAAATGTCTACTTGTAGCTTGCATTGTCCATGTGTTGAATAGTGGAACTTGGAAGAGACCAATATTCTTGAAAGCTTATGGATAAGATTCTTTCTGTGTTTTGAAAATAAAAAAAAAAAAAAAGTCATTTCTCTTATTTATTCTTTTATGGAGCTCATACATTAATATACTACAGAAAAACGTAAAGATGATTCTTTTGAACCAGACATTCTTGTATCTCTCCCCTTTTGCAGAATTCCAATTGACATCCTGGTTAATATTTCCCCCTTTGGGAAATTAATTCTGCAGGTTAAAGAAGCAAGGGCAGCAGCAGAGAAAGCTCAGAAATTACAAGAAAATGTGGCTAACAGGAAAAGAAACAAGCAATTAGAAACAGGTGGACTGGTTATTATGAGAGCACTATATGGAAATGAAAGAGTTTTGTGCAACTTAAATTCGTCAAGTGAGACAAGTCTTGAATCAACTTCAGAAGTCATTGATGTCACCATTCCTCTTAATTTTCTAGTTAATGATTCTGGCCAACTCAAGGTATGTTTCTTTTCTGTTTTCTGCATGCTTTACAAAAATAATCTGATTGTTAGCTACAATGATTTATATTTGTCAATTTTTTTCAATTTTCCTGTCAACTTATCCACTTGAATACAGAGATTGCAGTAAGTATAGGGTAAAATGTGGAAAACTTCTTTTAGCTGACATGGCAAAACTGCAGATAGGATATCCTTTTTTAAGGGTTTTTTTTTTTTTTTCCTTCCTTGGAATGAAACCAAATTTCTGCATCAATCATGTGCAGGGTGCAAAGATGTGTGTTTTGTATCATAAATGTCTTCTAACAATTCCTTAAGTAGATTACTGTGAGAGATGAAAGAAGCAACTATAACTCGTACTCTCATAGTGATCAACCGAGATGACACATCTTTCTAACAAAACTATTTGACCCTTTTCCAGTTCTGTTATTAGTACTACTAGTTATGGATCTTGTATGGCTATAATTTTCCATAAATAACACATAATATCATTGATGTCATATCATGATTTTGCCAACTGTGTTTTGGGATCCATATGGTTTATACATTTTGAGATTGCTAATCTTTTTTTATTAAATTCTGATTGTGCGATTGCTGTGTACCTTGGGATACTTGTGTGCGGGGCTTCTCTTATGATTTTGCGATTGGTTGATACAGCTTCATGAAGGTGTAAAAAAATCGGGCATCATGGGGTTTTGTGATCCATGTCCAGGAGAGCCTAAACAGTTGTATATAGAGTATGCTTATGCTGGCAATGAATACAAGGTAACATTTCCAGATTTTTCGATAGTGTTCAACTAGTATTATTTAATAATTCTCTTGTATATGGTCGATGCAATGATACATGGGCTAATTCAAAATTGGAAGCAGGTTTCGGTTGGTGATTATGAAGAATTAATAATACCCCAAGGCGCCCACAGGATATAGTGATTATTTTCGGCATGAGGACTATTTTTACCCCATGCAGTTTTCCCTTCGATTACAACATTTTCTCCTGTTAAATTGAATGCAAGAGGTACCTTCTATAATTTTTGGGCCATTGGTACCTTCACTTATTTATATTTTTAATTTATTTATTGTTGTGCCCTTCTTTTTGTTACTCCCCCGAAAAAAATAAATTGTATAATAAGGTCATTTTAGGAGGTGATTGTAGAATTTCGTCAAGGCATTGCGCATTGCGCATTGCGCATTGCAGTATGTTACGCAGCTGCTAAATCACAATTTTGATTAGTGTTACTCTTGCTGATCGGCTACCCAATTTTATAATTTCACTCGAGGGAGAAAGTTCGATCCCATGAATTCATTGTTAGTTTTCATTTGGGTTTGTACTTAGTAGTCGTGACAATAACAACTGGGAATAAAAATTACAGTTGGCTCTTTGTGTTTGGGCTGGGACATTTGTATTATGTTTGTTTATATCGGTTACCGCAGTACTATTAGCTTTGACACTAACGATCGGGTTGCAACTCTGCAATTAAATCGCTTGCTCATGCAACTTCCAATTGGTCCGAGAGTGATTCTGATTGGGTGAATAATTTCTTTGTAAGATAAGCTTTTTTATTTGGGCGTTTTAGATAGTTATTGTAACAGGTTTTTAAATTATCAGAAACTAGATTAGCCTCTTAATCACAAAAAAAAGAAAGAAACTAGATTAGCCTCCGGTAATGTATACTTGAGGTTGCTTTGTTTACACGAGTAAGGCAGAACAATACACCCAAGACATGGATATAATGAATAGATTGTAATGCGTATACAATATGCAAAAAATACTACTGTCATAGCAAGAATCTCTAATACATGAATAAAAATATGGTTATTATCAATTAATTATGTATTAAATTATTTTTAATTAATAAAATAAAAAAATATACGTAGTAATTGTTAAAAAATTTTGATGTCTAAATAATGTCTAGTATAAAAAAAAAGTACTATGCGTGACAAGATTGATTACTTTTACTTTTATGCCTAATTGATTAGAAAATATTATAGGGATCATTTAAAAAAAAAAATTAGTTAGACAATAATAATCAACTTTAGAATTTATAATGTAGGGTATAAAATTAAGAATTTAAAATTTAAAATAAATAAAATAATTTTAAAAAGGTTATTAATTAATAATATTGACTGAAAAAGGTTGCTTTCTTTTGCATTCCTCCATATAAAAAAGACACGAGTGTTTGGTGAGCATTCTCCTTCTGAGTTTCGTTGAAAAAATGATATATAATAAACAACAAGAATATAAAATGATATACCAAAAATTATAATTTAAAATTGAATAAGGACATTGTAATAACACTATTAATTAGAGAGTTCATATAATCCATTTTCTCTTTTGTTATTAGTTTCATATGTTGTATGGTTATAATCTTTTTAATAAAAAATAATATAAAAATTATTATTAACTAAAACTATAACATAGCGTTAATATTGTATGTTCTTCTATTTTTATTAATATGTCTCTTTTGAATTAATTTATGTTATATAATTAAGAGTTTGTTTGTGGTAAGTTTTTTTTGAAAAAAAAGAGTTCAAGTTATTTAAAAAAAACTTTATGCAAATAAAAATAATTTTATATTTGAATATATATCTTATGTAAAAATATTTTTTATATAATAATATTTGGATATAATAACATAAAAATACTTTTTATTTATTTATTATATTAAAAAAATTTGAATAAGAAAAAGATCATTTAAAAAAGTATAAATTATAGCTTCTCAAAAAATATATTTTTTATTTTTTAATATTTTTATTTTTATTACTAAAAATTTAGCAAACACACAAAAAAAATTTTATCAATGACATTCAAATAAGTCCTAAATCCAAGTCATTAATATAAAAATACAATAAATTAAGAGCTAAGTTTAGTTTAATTAATAAGAAGTGTGTCACTCTTACTTAATAAAGAAAAAATGAATCTTAATTTTGATGTTATTTTAAATAATTTTATGTATTTGCATGAATTTTATTAAATAACATTTAAAAACTAATTACTTTTGATGAAGTGAGAATATACAATCGAATTTCTTTTATATTCGTATTTTATGTTAATAAATTAATGTCAAAGAAATAGTGTATTTGAAAATTTCAAGTTAAGACGTTAAATTACTTTAATAATTTTCTCTCTCTCTATTTGCTATTTATACTTCTTTTTCAATCAATCCAAATCAATAACTCCTAATAATTGTCTAAAAAGTTTTGATCTATAAAATTACAGCAGCCGAGCTGTGTGAAGTGAATGCCAAGCAAATACACAATTCGACTCATCATAGGACTGAGCAAATCACAAAAAAAAAGAGTAATACTGTACATCCAAGTCTTCTTATGAGTTAAGTCCAATCAAGTTAAATAATAACACTTGGAGTAATACTATTCATAACTGAATTTTGTTAATGTTAAATCAACTTGGTTAGACTTAATTAGCAAAAACACTTGACTGGCATTATTTCGAAAAAATTGTGTGATGAATTTTATGTCGATTTAGAGTGTAACATAAAACTTTTTTATTATCTATAGCTAAATTTTCATTTTTGTATACTAGAAGTAGTTTGAACTTTTTAGATGACCTACCAAGTCATACCCATATAATTTCTTATTATATGAATTATTAACATCTTTAAAAGGTTTTTAAATTAATAACATTTTGTATATATTATTTTATTAATCCTTTAATTTTCAAATATATCACTACATTCAGACTAATTCACATTACACTTTTTTCTTTATAACAAAAAAGTTTCATTCATAAAAAATGTTAAACGGCATGCACATAATAATAATAAAGTTAGAGTTAATAAAGTTACAACAATGAATGAATGTTAAATAGATAAATTTTGACTATTTTTTTGTAAATTTTATTTTGTTATCAAATAATTTTAAGACATACATTCTTTATCATGTGTGAGGTGGAACTTATCTTGCATCTGTATGTGACATAAGAATACATTATTGAGATCATATCTTGGCAATTACCATGCAATGCTACTTTGGCTTCTTCTTCGTAGGAAGGACCAAGCTCATGCCACAATAACTAATTAAGCAGAGGACGTAATGTTAATTAGGCACTCTTAGGTAGTTTTTAGTTACCACTTTAGGATGACTATGTATTATTATTATTATTATTATTATTATTATTGGTTCCTTTTGGCAATGGCCAACATACATCTTGCATTTCTAAAAGTGTACTTAGAGTCGAAGTCAATTGAAAACTATATGATGTTTTTATAATGATGCCGACTAGATTAATTTTCTCAAAGGAGTTGTATGTATTCAGATTATCGATAGACATTATTGTTCAACAGTAATTATTTTTGTTCATTTTTGAGGGAATAATGAAACTTTTAATCAGTCACAATTTATGAGTTAAATATATAGGAAGTGGTATTTATAAGGGATTTCGACGATTACGTCGATGATTGTCTAGAAGGTATAAAAATTATAGAAAAATAGCATAAATTAGAGCAGATATTCTATCTTATATTTGTAGTGCATATATATAAATTTGGAAGTGATTTATACTAGATTTAAGAAGATTTTTTTTTAGTTGTTTATGGTATTCTCAGGTCCGACAGATTAACAATTAATTCATTGCGAATCCAAACTCCATCTAAGAATTTGTTGTTGGCCAATGGATTGCTGTATGTATAAAACAGAATTCAAACTCCCAACAATTATTTAAATGGATGAGTGAACTAATCCCTCGACCAACTTTAGTTGGTTAGATTCTAGCTTAATTTAACAAAATATGATTTGGGTTGAAATTTATAGCCCAAATATGCCCCAAGAGTGAATTTGAGCCAAGAGAATGTCATAAGCCTAATTAGAGATACGGAATTGTATGCAACAGTTATAACTTTTGGTTTACTGAGCAACGCCCAATCTAACATTTATTCTATTGGACAAAAAGTATTGTAATGAGATTATGAAAACATAATTAGCATTCTTTATTTTGTTTTCTTATCTTTTAGAACTAAAACTTTGTTTAAAAATTAGTTGAGTAGGAATTGCAAAAGAATTCACACCTACAGATATCCATAAAAATTACCCATAAAAATTATCTGCAACAGAAAAATTATTTGGGACTCGCAAAATCTTTACGAAGACCGAAATCTGTCCCAGAAATAAATGAACATGGAAGTGGAGATTGAAATATCTGTCTTACAGGAACTCGTGAAATTTCTGCAAAGAAAAATTTATTTAAATAATCTAATATATATAATGTTATGTAATAAATCTTAAATCCTAAACCAAGAATTGTTATATTAGTTTGTTGGAAATTTTTTTATTTTATTTTATTTTAATTTGTATATTAGAATTTTTGGTGTGTATGTTGTTTATATTAAATTTGTGTTTAATTAAATTATATTTAATTGAATTGTATTATTTTAGATGTTATTATAACTGTATTAATTTTTAAAAATTTAATCTCTGTCTCCATCGCAATAAAAAAAAGAATAAATAAGAACCTGTGACAAAAATAGAATAGGAATAGGGATGAGAGAGGAGTATCTGTCCCATAAAAAACTATTGTCATCCCTAGTTTGAGATTGTTCTTGTAGAAAAAAAAGTATATAAATTAAATTTGTTTTAAAATATATCCCATGAGATGAGAATAATTTTCAAAACTTTAATTATCTAGCTATGTCTCGTTGTTCAAATATGTTATGCGTTAGGTCTTTGACTCATCAATGTCATGCCAAATACTAGTACATGTATATTGTGCATTTGAATTCCAATGTGAAAAATGTTAATTTATCAAAATTCGCACCTTTGAATTTCCAAAGAGGAAAAATATTTATTTAATTCACGATTCATGGTAATCACAACGAAATTATTTGGTACATGAAATAACGCAC
>NW_026264570.1:0-1113 GCF_000817695.3 Arachis duranensis
AGACCTCAAACCAATTGCAAGAGGCTGGCTAGATTTTATTGGGCGTTCCATATTGCCCACTAGCAACCGTTCTGAGGTCACCATCAAGAGAGCAGTGATAATTCATTGCATTATGCTTGGAAGAGAAGTGGAGGTTCATTATCTGATTGCTTGTGAGATCTACACAATTGCAAACAAGAATTCCACTGAAGCCAAACAGGCTTACCCAAGCTTGAATTCCTTGCTCTGTAAAGAGGCTGGGGTGAAGATGGGAGTAGATGAATTCATACCAATTGAACATCCAATCACCAAGAAGTCAATGGAAAGACAAATGCAAGACAACTCTATCAAAAAGAGGGTGCAGGAGTTCCTCCTTGAATTTCCTGAAATTGACTATTGGGCCAGCCTAGAAGCATCTATCACCAAGTTGCAAGAAACTATGGAACAACTTAAGGAAGAACAGCAGAATCAGAACTGCATGCTCTGCAAATTGCTGAAGGAACAAGAGAAGCAGGGGCGTGAACTTCAAGAGTTGAAACGCCAAAAGTTCTCCCCTCAAGTTGAGGGAGCATCCACTTCTCAAAGGCAAGGTTGTTGAGTCATAACTCTGTGATAACCTCTTTTATTAGGAGCCTATTTGAATTTTTGTTTTCTATTACTATTAGTCTTATCTTATATCTATTTTTGAGTCTTGTTCTTAATTCATGATTAATAAAATTTAAGGTTCATGTCTTAAAGCTATGAATGTCCTATGAATCCATCACCTCTCTTAAATGAAAAATGCTTTAATCACAAAAGAACAAGAAGTACAGGATTTCAAATCCATCTTTGAAACTAGTTGAATTAGTTTGATGTGGTGACAATACTTTTTGTTTTTCTGAATGAATACTTGAACAGTGCATATGTCTTTTGAATTTGTTGTTTTAAGAATGTTAAAATTGTTGGCTCTTGAAAGAATGATGGAAAAGGAGAACTGTTATTGAGGATCTGAAAAATCATCAAATTGATTCTTGAAGCAAGAAAAAGCAGTGAATACAAAATTCAAAAAAAAATATTTTACATATATATAAAATAATAAATAAATAATAAGGTTGTGATCCAAGGCAAAAAGAGTGTGCTTAAGAACCCTGGACA
>NW_026264570.1:8882-10761 GCF_000817695.3 Arachis duranensis
AAAGCACAACTCTCTGTAGAGGACCTAACAGAATTCTTCAAAGAAGAAGACATGGCAGCCAATAACAACAACAATGCCAACAATGCAAGGAATGTGCTGGGTGACTTTACTGCACCTACTCTCGACTTCTATGGGAGAAGCATCTCTGTCCCTGCCATTGGAGCAAACAACTTTTAGCTTAAGCCTCAATTAGTTTCTCTAATGCAACATAATTGCAAGTTCCATGGACTTCCATTGGAAGATCCTCATCAGTTCTTAGCTGAATTCTTGCAAATCTGTGACACTGTCAAGATTAATGGGGTTGACCCTGAGGTCTACAGACTTATGCTATTCCCTTTTGCTGTAAGAGACAGAGCTAGGACATGGTTGGACTCACAACCTAAAGAAAGCATGAACTCTTGGGAAAAGCTAGTCAATGCCTTCTTGGCAAAATTCTTTCCACCTCAAAAATTGAGTAAGCTTAGAGTGGAAGTCCAAACCTTCAGACAGAAGGAAGGAGAATCCCTCTATGAAGCTTGGGAAAGATACAAACAATTAATCAGAAAGTGTCCCTCTGACATGCTTTCTGAATGGAGCATCATATGTATTTTCTGAATGGAGCATCATGGTTTTTCTCACTGGGAATCATGTCCTCCTCACTCTCTCTAGGTTCGGCCATGTTGGTCATGGTTATGGCCTTGCACTCTTTCTTGGGATTTTCTTTTGTATTGCTTTGGAGAGTGCTAGGAGGAGTTTCAGTAACCTTTTTACTCAGCTGACCCACTTGTGCCTCTAAATTCTAATGGAGGATCTTATTTCATTCATGAAACTTAGTGTGGTCTTAGATAGATCAGAGACTATGGTTGCTAAGCCAGAACGACTCTACTCAGAGTTCTCTGTCTGATACTGAGAAGATGATGGAAAAGGCTTGCTATTGCTAAACCTATTTCTTCCGTCATTATTGTTGTTGAAGCCTTGTTGAGGCTTCTGTTTTTCCTTCCATGAGAGATTTGGATGATTTCTCCATGAAGTATTATAGGTGTTTCCATAGGATTCTCCCATGTAATTCACCTCTTCCATTGCAGGGTTCTCAGGATCATAAGCTTCTTCTTCAAAAGATGCTTTTTTATTACTGCTGGATGCAGCTTGCAATCCAGTCAGATTCTGAGAAATCATATTGACTTGCTGAATCAATAATTTGTTCTGAGCCAATATGGCATTCAGAGTATCAATCTCAAGAACTTCTTTCTTTTAAGTTGTCCCATTGTTCACATAATTCCTTTCAGAAGTGTACATGAACTGGTTATTTGCAACCATTTCAATGAGTTCCAGGGCTTCTGCAGGCATTTTCTTCAGATAAATAGATCTGCCTGCAGAATGGTCCAATGCCATCTTGGATAACTCAGACAGACCATAATAGAAGATACCTATGATGCTCCATTCTGAAAGCATGTTAGAAGGAGATCAATTGCTTGTATCTTTCCCAAGCTTCATAGAGGGATTCACCTTCCTTCTATTTGCAGGCTTGAACTTCCACTCTAAGCTTACTCATCTTTTGAGGTGGAAAGAATTTAGCTAAGAAGGCATTGACCAGCTTTTCCCAAGAGTTCAGGCTATCTCTAGGTTGTGAGTTCAACCATATACTAGCTCTGTCTCTTACAGTAAAAGGGAAAAACATAAGTCTATATACCTCGGGATCAACTCCATTGGTCTTAACAGTGTCACAGATTTGCAAAAATTTAACCAAGAACTGATGAGGATCTACCAATGAAAGTCCATGAAACTTGTAATTCTGTTGCATCAGAGAAACTAATTGAGGCTTGGTGCACGGAATTGTGATCATCAACAATGGCTCCAATAATTTGGTAGCTCTCACACGTGAATTACACTTAGTCACAAC
>NW_026264571.1:0-7081 GCF_000817695.3 Arachis duranensis
GTTTGTGGTCTAGGGTTTTTTGTTGAGGATTTAGGGTTTAGGGTTTAGGGTTTATGGTTTACGGTTTAGGCTTTAGGGTTCGGGGTTTAGGGTTTAGGGTTCAGTGTTTAGGGTTTAGGGTTTATGGTTTGCAGTTGACGGTTTTTGGGTTAAGGTTAAAGCTTTAGGGTTTGTGGTTTAGCATTTAGGGTTTATGGTTTGTGGTTGAGGGTTTATAGTTTAGGGTTTAGGCTTTATGATTTGTGGTTTATAGTTTAGGGTGTAGGGTTTAGGGTTTATGGTTTTAGATTGAGGCTTTAGGGTTTACTATTTATGGTTTAAGTTGTAGGGTTTGAGGTTAGGGTTTGAATCTAGTGTTTTTTATTTAGGGTTTAGGATTTAGGGTTTTGGGTTTAGGGTTGAGGGTTTAGGGTGTAGGGTTTATGGTTTTGGCTTTAGGTTTTAGGGTTTGGAGTTTATGGTTTAGAGTTTAGGCTTTAGGGTTAAGCGATTGTGGTTTAGGGTTTAAGGTTTGTGATTTAGGGTGTTGTCTTTAGGGTTTTGCATTTGGGGTTTAGGCATTATGGTTTATGGTTTAGGGTTTGGGGGTTATGGTTTAGGGTTTAGGGTTTAGGGTTGAGGTTTTAGGGTTTATGATTTGTGGTTGTGGGTTTAGGGTTTACGGTTTACGGTTTAGGCTTTACGGTTTGTGGTTTAGGGTTTAGGGTATATGGTTTAAGGTTTAGGGTTTATGGTTTGGTGTTGAGGGTTTAGGGTTTAGGGTTTATGCTTTAGTGTTTGTGGTTTAGGGTTTAAGGTGTAGTGTTTATGGTTTAGGGTTTATCGTTTGGGGTTGAGTGTTTATGGTTTAGGGTTTAGGATTTAGGCTTTAGTGTGTGTGGTTAGGGTTTAGGCTTTAGGGTTTATTGTTTAGGCTTTAGGGTTCGGAGTTTATGGTTTAGGGTTTATGGTGTAGGTATTAAGGTTTATGGTTTAGTGTTTTGGCTTTATGGTTTGTGGTTTAGGGTTTATTGTTAGGGTTACGATTTAGGGTTTAGGGTTTAGGGTTTGCGATGTATGGTTTGGGGTCGAGGGTTTATAGTTTAGGGTTTCGGCTTTAGGGTTTGTGGTTTAGGGTTTAGGGTGTATGGTTTAGGGTTTATGGTGTATGGTTTAGGGTTTGGGGTTTAGGATTTATGGTTTGGGGTTGAGGGTTTATGGTTTAAGGTCTAGGGTTTGTGGTTTTAGATTTAGGGTGTATGGTTTAGCATTTAGGGTTTATAGTTTAGGGTTTAGGCTTTAGGGTTTAGGGTTTAGGGTTATGGTTTAGGGTAATGGTTTAGGGTTTAGTGTTTGGGCTTTAGGGTTTGTGTTAGGGTTTATAGTTTAGGGTAGGCTTTAGGGTTTTTAGTTTAGGATGTAAGGTTTAGGGTTTACGGTTTATGGTTTGGGGTTGAGGATTTACGGTTTAGGGTTTAGGGTTTAGGTTTGATGGTTCAAGGTTTAGGGTGTATGGTTTTGGGTTTTGGGTTTATAGTTTTGGGTTTAGAGTTTCGTGTTTAGAATTTATATTTTAGGGTTTAGGCTTTAGTGTTTGTAGTTTAGGGTTTAGGCTTTACGGTTTACGGTTTGTGGTTTAGGGTTTATGGTGTAGGGTTTCCGATTTAGGGTTTATGGTTTAGGGTTGAGGGTTTATGATGTAGGGTTTAGGGTTAAGGTTTAGTGTTTGTGGTTAGGGGTTAGTCTTTAGGGCTAAGGGTTTAGGGTTTAGGGTTTAGGATTTAGGTTTTAGGGTTTAGAGTTTAGGGTTTAGGTTTTAGGGATTTAGGGATTTAGGATTTATGGGTTCAGGATTCAGTGTTTAGGGTTCTGATTTTAGTGTTTAGGGTTTAGTATTTAGGGGTTCACTGCGTTTCTATATTTAAAATTTATTATAAAAAATAAATTAGATTAAATTCAAATAGCAAGTAATAAGCATTTAAATTTTATTTAAGAATAAATAGTATTATGTCTATTCGGTTCACCATAATTAAGATTTTGGTTCACCATAACTAAGATTTCGGTTCACCATGAATACTATGTTCTGTTCACCATGAGGGTTTAGCATTCAGGGTTCAGAGTTCAGTGTTTAGGGTTTGGGTTCAGGGTTTAGGGTTTAGCGTTCAAGGTTCAGAGTTCAGAGTTTAGGGTTCGGGTTCAGGGTTTAGGGGTTAGGGTTTAAGTTTTCGAAAAATTAAAGTAAACACACAAGAAGACACCAAACTTAATGATTTACACAAGATCTAAACAAAGAAACTATTCTTGAAAAATTTTAGACAGAAAGACTCAAAAATTTCAAAAAACTTTACAAGAACAAAAACAAAAGACTCAAACCAAAAACAAAAATTAAATAAAGAAAAGAATAAAAATTTGAAAATTTTTTTAAATGTTTTTCAAAAAAAAGGAAGAAGAAAATAAAAAGACTTAAACAAAATTAAAAATAATACCTGATTTAGGGAACACCATAATCCGTCAGTTGTCCAAACTCGAACAATCTCCGACAATGGCGCCAAAAACTTGGTGTGTGAATCCCCACACTATGTACAACTGTACCAGGAAATGCACTGGGTCCTCCAAGTAATACCTGAGCGAGTCAAGGTCGATCAACAGGGCTCCTCCCCTCAACCTAGGAGGTTTAGAAACTCATACTGATTGGAAATACAATGATGGAAACAAAAATATGGCAGATCTCCCCTAATGAGAGGTGTAAAAGTTCTTTAAATACTTAGCTAATGACTAAGGATTACATAAGAAAGGTTAAAACAGTCTTTTAGTGCCGAAATCCACTTCCGGGGCCCACTTGGTGAGTGTTTGGACTGAGCTTTGATGAAATCCACGTGCTATGAGCCCTCTATGGCATTGAACGCTGGCGAGGCGGTCCTCTTTGGGTGTTTAGACGCTGGTCTATTCTCCTTGGGCGCTAGACGCTTGAAAGAGGGTAGGAGGCTAGCGTTTGATGCCAGTTTTGGGCCTTTTAATCTGAAGCAAAGTATGAACTATTATACATTTCTGGAAAGCTCTGGAAGTCAACTTTCCATAGTTGTTAAGAATGCTCCATTTGGACTTCTGTAGCTCCAAAAAAGCTCTTTCAAGTGTAAAGAGGTCAGATCCAGACAGCATCTGCAGTGCTTTCTCTATCTCTAAATCGGGCTTTTGTTTCAACTCCTCAATTTCAGCCAGAAAATACCTGAAATTGCACAAAAACATACTAAAAACTATATGAAAATGATGCCAAAAAGCGTATAAAATATCCGCTCATCACTTTCCTTTTATTTTCTTTTTCTTTTCCTTTTTGCTATTTCTTTTGTATCAAGGAATAATTTTTTGTTTAGTTTAGAGAATTCAAAATAGTTTTCTAAATTTCTATTCCTCATGTATCAACATCCTTTGATCTAAATTCAATATGTACTGTTCATACCATGCATTCGAAGTCATAGATAAACACCACCACATCTAACTGAATATAACTAGTCTCAAATACAAACTCAATTTCTCATTCAATACATCATTCCTTTTCTTTTTCTTTTTAGATTCAAGATCAGTCAGGAGTACACGAGACATTCTTTCAAAAGAAAACTAAAAATACCAATACAGCATAGACTATAATAGACTAAAAAGACTAGAAATACTAGAGAACACGAAAAGAATAGAAAATAAGAAACAAAAAATTGTAGATAACAAAAAAAGAGCAGAAGGGGAAATAGAATGAAAGGAACTCAACCACCTCTGTTATCCTGATGACCTTCTCATTTTTCAGGTTGTGCTCCATTGTGAAGATGATTTACCTCCCTTTGGTACCATTGATGATAAGATAAACAGAGAGTGTGCTATACAATACCAAACTTAAAAGTTTGCTTGTCCCCAAGCAAAAAAAAATGAAAACGGGGAGGGACATAAAAAGCACACACATGAGTAAAAAAATTGTAGAATAAGAAGGGAATGATGGCGAAACTTGAGGAATGTGGCGCCAAACTTGAGGATGGCCAAGTTTGGCACCACCCTTCGTGAATAGGATTCTTCTAGTTGCATATATGTGGTGCCAAACTTCATATATCCATGTTTGGCACTACCCTGGTAGTGGCTTCTTCCTTGAAATTCTTGTTACTGGCGCCAAACTTGAGATTCTCAAGTATGGTGCCACCCTGGCCGAATGTACTCCCCTCTAGGGTGTTCTGAAATCTCTTCTGGTTGCACCAGTTCCTGTTTTAAACATTCTGCACGATCAAAACACACATACAAAGAAGTAAAACAATGAGAAATTAAAACAAACTAAATAACTTCAAAGCAAATAGAAAATCTAAGGATACAAATTATTGGGTTGTCTCTGAACAAGCGCTTTTTTAACGTCACTAGCTTGATGGTCGATTTCTTGTTAAGGTGGGGGGTTGATCATATTGCTTCAACTTCTCTCCTCTTACTGTGAATTTTCTCCCTGTGTCCCCATGAAGTAGCTCAATATGCTCAAGAGAGAGGACTCTATTTACTATATAAGTCAACATTGGACTACGAGTTAACACCACCTTCAACATGGGGAGAAACCTTCAGTGGGGATCTTTTTGTTTCTCCATCCCCTGGGCACTTTCTTCTTGGAAACTTCCTCCTTGGTAGATGACGCACACCCAACACCAAACATAGGTTTGATGTCAAGAAGAATTGTATTGATTCCTACCAACATAGACTTGAGCTACAAACTCTATTTTACATCATCATGGGGTTCTTGGAGACTTGGATCAGTGAACTCAGTCTTCATGCAATTGCCTTCTTCACTTGAGTGATGTATGGGTTTAAAAACCTTGAAGATCAAATGCTTCTCATACACCCTTAGCATTAACTCACCTACTTCCACATCAATCAGAGCTCTTTCACTGGCTAGGAATGGTTTTTTTAGGATTATAAAGGCGTTTTTATCCTTCCCAATGTGAAGAATGATAAAGTTAGCTGGGAAGAAGAACTTTTCTATTTTGACCAAGATATTCTCCACTATTCCATTTGCATGCTTCAAAGATTTATCTGCCATTTATAATGTTATCTTTGTTGGTTCTTCTTCTTTGATTTGCAGTTTTTTTATCATAGACAAGGGCATTAGATTGATGTTTGCACCCAGATCACATAAGGCTTTCTCAACGGTTATGCTCCCAATAAAACACGAAATTTGAAAGGTCCTTGCATCTGGCATTTTCCTTGGAAAATTACGATGAATTATTGTACTACATTCTTTGTTCAGGACGATGGACTCATCTCCCTTTAAAGTTCTCTTCATGAAAAGCAACTCCTTCATGAATTTAACATAGACAGGCATTTTCTCCAAAACCTCAGCAAAAGGAATATTAATTTGCAACTTTCTGAAGACTTCCAAGAACTTTGAAAACTGCTTATCCTTGGTCTCCTTTTGAAGTATCTGAGGATATGACATTTTTTCCTTGTACTCGGGCGTTAGAGACTTCACCAGATATTGTTCAAGATCAACCAAAAAGGGGTTATCCAGATGTCACTCAAGGGTGTGCTTCTCCTTGGCTTGTGCCTTCTCCGGAGCTTCTTTTTCAACTGGCTCCTTAGTAGATTCTGCTTTAATAGTTGCCACTTGTCCACTTATCAAGTCGATAGCCTTGTACTCCTCCCTTGGATTTGAAATTGTGTTACTAGGAAATGTATTAGTGGTCCTTTTATGTTATTTCAGCAACTTTTGTGGCTAGTTGACTCATCTGAACCTCCAAGTTCCTAATTGAAGCTCTGGTTTCCTGTATGAAACCATGAGTACTCTTGGAGAGCTCCGTAACTATACAGTCCAAATTTAAAGACTTATGAAAATAGGATGGTGGATTGTTGCTGCTGAAATTGCTCTGATTGAAAGTATTCTGATGGCCCTAATTGTTATTAAAATTCTAGTGCCTCTGTGGTAGATTTCCCTATCCAAAATTTGGATGATTCCTCTACCCCAGATTGTATGTCTTGGAAAAATGATCATTTTTGGGGGGTCTGGAGGAATTGCCCACGTAATTAACTTGTTCAAAAGAAAATTGACCATAATCAAAAGTCTCACCTTGAGAAAAGCCACCACTCATATCATAAGAAGTGTCATAGGCATTAATGGATGAGACTTTCAATCCACTCAAGCATTGAGAAATAGAATTTATCTATTGAGACGTGGCTTTATTTTGAGCAAGAAGTGTATCTAAAGCATCTAGTTTCATGATTCCTTTCCTCCCGGGGGTCCTCTCAGAAGAATGCAGATATTGGTTGTTAGCAACCATCTCAATCAACTCTAGAGCCTCTTCAGTAGTCTTCTTCATGTGAAGAGAACCTCTTGCAGAATTATTTAAAGATGTCCTAGTGGCCTCAGTAACCCCATCATAAAATATCTATGGTGCACGAATTTGTAATTCGCACAACTAACCAGCAAGTGCACTGGGTCGTCCAAGTAATACCTTACGCGAGTAAGGGTCGATCCCACGGAGATTATTGGTTTGAAGCAATCAATGTTTATTTTATTAATCTTAGTCAGGAGGCCAATAAAGTTATTTGGATTTAATTTTAAGAAGTCAAAGTATTTAAAATCGTAAGAAAAATAAGAGAGAATAATAGCGTTACTTGTTATGCAGTAATGAGAAATATGTTGGAGTTTTGGAGATGCTTTGTCCTCTGAATTCCTGCAATGTAATATTTAACTCAATTGTTTGTAAAGCACGTCTACGGCAAGCTGCATGTAGGGCATCACCATTGTCAGTGGCTACTTCCCATCCTCTCAATGAAAACGTTCCTATGCTCTTTCACAGCACGGCTAATCATCTGTCGGTTCTCAATCAGGTTGGAATAGAATCCATTGATTCTTTTGCGTCTGTCACTAACGCCCAGCCTTCAGGAGTTTGAAGCTCGTCACAGTCATTCAATCCCAGAATCCTACTCGGAATACCACAGACAAGGTTTAGACTTTCCGGATTCTCATGAATGCCGCCATCAATCCGGCTTATACCACGAAGATTCTGTTGGGGAATCTAAGAGAAGTTCATTCAGTCTGATGTAGAGCGGAGGTGTTTGTCAGACACACGTTCATAGATTGAGAGAG
>NW_026264571.1:9277-10759 GCF_000817695.3 Arachis duranensis
CGGCATCGAATGGTAATAAAGGGTAATTAAAATAATTACTTTTAAAGCATAGAAAACATGTATTTCACATATATCACATAATAAGGAAGGGAAAGCAAAACTATGCAATTTCCATATGAATAAGTAGGTAAAGAGTTGATAAATCATTCAATTTAAGTACAAGATTTATCATAAAATAGTGGTTTATCAACCTCCCCACACTTAAACTATAGTATGTCCTCATGCTAAATCCAAGAAAAAAGAGTGGAGGTAAAATGGTGGAATCATATGCAATGTAATCTATTCTTAATGCATCTACCTAAATGAGTCATGCAAATCTAGTTATTATTCACCTATATATAAAGTATACATGTAGTTAAATTAATTCATATCTTCAAGGAATCATATGTGTACAATTAAAGCCAAATCATATTAAAGCACAGTCACAATTGAGTTGAGTTAAGATAGTTCACAACTTGCAAGACAATTAATAATTAAACATGGATATATGAGAATGCACTATTGAACCCTCACTGGATTTTGTGTTTACTCTCTAATCACTCAGTGTTTGGGGGTAATCACTCTCTTTTTTTCTAGTCATGCTTTCTAAAACTTTGTTTTACATCTAACCAATCAAAAAATATTGAATATAGACATACAAAAATTATGAGGTCTTTTCCTAGGTTGTAATGGGGCTGAGGTAAGGGTAAGGCTAAGTGAGCTAACAAAGTGAATCCTTGATTAGTCTAAGATCTCACTTAACATACATACTTTATAATTTCGAAGTTCTCTTAGCTATTTACCCAAATTTTCCCACTTTTGTATTACATGCTCATGCACCAAATTTATTTTTGACTTTTTGTCCCATGTGCATTGATTCTTTTTATTTTACATTAGGAGAATTTTTTGTATCCCCTTATTTAAATTTTTTTTAATGCACATCGTAATTTAATTATTTTGATTTCACATGAGCATGCTTCCCAAATTTTTGAAATAACTTATTCAATTTAAATCCCTACTTTGTTTCTATCATCCTATGTTCCCATAAAATTCCCCACACTTAAATTGTAGACAATATCTATCTTAAGCTAACCAAGGATTCAACTTGGGATTTTTATTTTGTTTTTCTGCTTAAGGCTAGTAATGTGGTTATAAAATAGAAGAGGGGATAAAAAGGCTCAAGGGGGCTAACAAAGGTGATTGAAAGGGTAGGTTATTTGGGATGAGTGAGCACAAATACAAATAATGGCCTCAATCATCTCTTGGTATGTATCTATATTCTATAATTGGACATATAGATTAAAACAAATGAAAGATTGCAAGCATAAAAAAGAAGCGCAAAACACACAGGAATAAAATTTATGGTTTGATGTAACCATATAATTAAGCTCAAAAATCACAGGCTGTGTGTTCTCTAGCTCAGAAATTATATATCAGTTATGTATGTCATGCAAGTAGAAATCAAAAGTTTCCATTAAACTCAATGTAAATCTTAGGGTGGCC
>NW_026264572.1:0-891 GCF_000817695.3 Arachis duranensis
GAAAATATATTCAAAAGAAGTGATATGCTCAAAAGAAAATGTAGTTTTCCACAATCAAAAAACCTAAGTAACAATTAAAGGAAATGAACAATAAATAAGCACAAATAACTTAAGTATAGCAATGGAAGTGAGTTGAATCAGGAACTTGGTTATTGCCTAATTGTCCCTTGAAAGTGTAACTAAGTTCAAACCAAAAATTGGCACCAAGGGAATAACCAAGTCAACAATGAAGATCTTACTTATTCATGTTAAAAGTTGAAGATAATCAAACAAATACAGCCCTTATTAAAAAAGAAATACTTGATAAAAAATCAATTTGAATTGCTCAAAAACTTGAAGGAACAAGTGGCTATGTATGTGATCATATACGTTTAAAAACTACATGAACAAGCCATATCCTCAATTCACTTGCTAACTCTATAGGCACTTTACTCATGACACCAACAAGTAATCAAAGCTGAATTTCAGTACAATTTGGTGGTTAAGCAAAAAATTTATATTCAAGTGCATATAAGAACTCAATCTCAATCATCATCAAAATTGTTAGAAACTGCACAACTAGGAAGTAAAATGCCAAATGAGAACAAAATTTAAGGCCTATGCTGATCATACATAAGGATTAAATCAAAAACTCCATTTAGGCATTTCACCAAACATGTAATGTGTAGCGTTCAATAGCAGTATATTCAGTTCAATGTAGCAGTCAATCAACCCAGAAATGTCAGCCATAGAAAATTTAGTCCAAAAATACAAGAAATCATCTACCCTAAACACATCATAATACTAAAAAGCAGAATTAAAAGCAATTGAAAAATAGATAAAAGAAAAATAGAATAGGGGCAGGGAAAGGGGTGGAACCTACGTTGATGTGAAGAAGAAGAAGAAGGGAAA
>NW_026264572.1:5957-10758 GCF_000817695.3 Arachis duranensis
AATCAAAGTTTAATTTTTCAAATACAAAACATTAAACTAAGAGTAATGAAACCTCGGGTCGTTCTCCCTTGGGATACAATCGAAGTGTTACACTTTTGGTTGTAAGTAAAAGGGGGTTTTAAAATCAAAGAACAAAAAAATTAAAAGAACTAAGAAATCAAAGAACTAAGAAATGATCAAAATTGATATTAATGCGATTAACTGGAAAATAAGATCAAAACTTAGTAAAAATGCTAGATATGCAAAAGAGCCTTGACTTGGGAATAAGGATCCAAGGAATCCTATCATCGTCATAACCACGACTATGGTAATTATAATGAGTCAATCTCACCTAGTCAACTCCTAACATCGAGGAGTAGGTCAAGCAAGCATAATTGACCTTGATCCATAAGTGCTAGCTAACTTACAAAATTAATTGGTAAAAAGCTAGTTTCAATGAAAACAAGAGTCAACTAACTACCCAAGAATTACTACTAAATCTCAAACATTATGACTCTAGTATCCTAGGAACTCAAATCCCAAGCCAAGGTGTAAAAATCTATTCAAAATTACCAAGTGGAATTTTCACAAACACTTGGTTGGCACAAAACCAAAACATGAGAAATTGCAAAGGAAAATGAAAACTATAACCAAACTATTCACAATATCAACAATTAACATTCAATCAAACACAAAGAAAGTATAAAACACTAAATTCATCAATCAAAACTTCAAGAAACTCAAAATTGCATATATTAACAAAGTGACTTGAACCATAGAAAAATGAAAGTAAAGATGATGTAATTGAAGAGAAATTGAGAGTACTTACAATAAAAGAAGCAAAATCCAAAATCAAAGCTTGCTATAAAATGCTACAATGGAAATTGAAGTAAACCCTAAGAGAGAATTTTGATATCTACACTACTTCTACTCCTATTGCATATTTTCTAGCTAAAAGTAAGCTCTAAGTCTTAATACTACCTAATGCCTTCATATATGTTGATATCCCCTTCATATAGCACTTCAATTTGGCTTCAGCACACTCAAAATTGGGCCAAGAGAGCCCCAAAATCGCGAGCCATGTGCTTCATTAATAAAGTCACGTGCTGGTACCTATGCGTATGGACAGATGTGTACGCACGCACACTTTGCTGAATGTTCACCTGTGCGTACGCACAGAGGGTTGTGCGCATGCACACTAGCCGATTTCCTTCTTGTGCGTACGCACAGGTGTTTATCTGCACGCACACCTGACTGTGTGTGCTTTTCCTTGTTTTCTTCATGTATTTTTCCGTGTACATGCTTTCTTCCACTTTTGCCTAGCAATTCATGCCCAAATGACCTGAAATCACTCATAAAACACATCACGGCATCGAATGGAATAAAAGTGGAATTAAAATCACTAATTCAAGCACAAAGACGCTTGTTTTCACATTTAGGTTCAAACTAGGGAGAAATCACAAAAGTATGCTATTTTGGTGAATAAATGTAGGTTTAAATGATGAAATCCACTCAAATCAAGTCAAAATATCTCATCAAATATGAACTCATGAATAACCCATATGCATTATTCTTATTACTCTACTTTGGGGTTAATATTTGTCCCTTTTTTTTGCTTTCTTTTTCTCTTTTTTTTTCTTTCCCTTCTTTTTATTTTTCTCTTATTTTTTTCTTTTCAAAATAAAATATATACAAAAGTATCAATGCATATGGTTTAAACATTTAATGCATGAGTATGTACCCAATTCCCAAGATTTTAATGAAAATCCAAAATATACTTTTACCACAACCAATGTTTCCAAACTTTTCTACACTTGAATGATATACACTCTCACTAGCCTAAGCTAATCAAAAATCCAAATTAAGGGT
This sequence comes from Arachis duranensis, assembly GCF_000817695.3. Lineage (NCBI taxonomy): Eukaryota > Viridiplantae > Streptophyta > Magnoliopsida > Fabales > Fabaceae > Arachis > Arachis duranensis. Next base: position 7,806 of record NW_026264572.1, read on the forward strand.
ATTTGTTGTTTTTTTTTTTTTGCTTAAGAGGTAGTGATGTGCTAAAATTAAGAACAAAAGGGATTAAAATAGGCTCAAAATTGGCTAACAATGGTGGATAAAAGGGTAAGACTATTTGGGTAAGTGAGCTAATTGAAATGAAGGTCTGAATCATATAGATGCATTCATACAGAGAATAATGGATATAAAGAATCAAAGATTGCAATCATAGAAAGAGAGTAAAACACATAAGAATAAAAATAGTGATTAATATGATGCAACCACGCAATTAGGCTCAAAACTCACATAGTTGTGTGTTCTTAGCTAAAAAATCATGTTCCACAATGTATACTTCAAGCAAGTTTAGAAAAATACTAAAATCAATTAGGATGCAATGCCTTATATAGGAATGGTCTTGAAAACTTTCATTATTTTGACTAAGGTTATTATATATATATGCAAAGAAATGCAATAAACTAAGAAAAAATGCAATTAAAGCTCTAAAATATATACAAACTAAGAAAAAATAAAATGTGAAAGTGTTTGGAATTAGAATTTTTCACCCAAGATTGCCAACCAGTCGGACGACCTCCCCACACTTAAAGGTTTGCACCGTCTTCAGTGCTTTCAGAGAGAAGCAAGAGGGGTATGGTGACTTCACAAATTGCCACCTTCAGCTGGTGGGTAAACCGGCTACTGCATATTCTTTCTTCTGCTTCCCTTATTGCTAATGATGAATCAACCATGAAAGATAGAAAATAGGATAGTAAGATGGGTGGATGCAAAAGCAAGGAATCATAGATTGTTGGAATGAGGTAAGAATCACTAAAATGAAGTGAGTGAGTTAATGCTTGACTTTAAGGAAAAATAGTGTGCAAATTCTATATTTGCGTGCGGTTTAGAACACACACAAGCATTGAAAGCTATGTCATAATCACACAAAAGAAGCATGCACTTCACTCATTATAGTGTGCTTGAGATACTTTAAAAGAAACTTGTAGGTTAAGATAAACACACAAGTAATAAAGGAGTATAAAAGTATTCAAGCAAGAATCAAGCAATTGTGAAAGGATAATGGATGAAAATTGGTTGATGTGAAGTGGGAAACATGATTGCTATGGAACTTAGGAAAAGAGAGATATAAGATGAGATCAATTACATAGTGCAAGCATGGTCCACAAAGCTTATAAAGCTAAAAAAATGTCACTAGGTAAGCTTACGATCTAATTTCACAATTGCTCAATTTCAATGCATCAACTAAGTGACGTAAATAAAAATCAATCATAAACAAGCATCACCTAACAAAAAATGCATCAACTACATACAATTACCTAGTAATAGATAGTGAATTCAAATTATATGGTGGCTAGCTATAACATGCAATTTAAAAATCCAACAATATTCATTAAGACAATATCATCGGCACTTGGTATGCATAAATATTAAGTATGAAAAACTCAATACCGAGCAACAAATAATAACCTCAATCATAATTCAACAATGAATATTAACAACAATGATCCTAAAATAGCATCAAGTCGATAATCAGCAGCAATATCTCAACAGAATCAGTAAATCAAATCAATAATCCAACACTTATCACTAAAATCTAACCTATGCTAACAACCTAATCTACTAAAATAGAAAGATTTACTAAATAATAAATGAAGATGGTGGTGGATGGTGAGTGATGATGAAGTGGGAGAGAAGAGAAGGAGAGACATGGAGAAGAAAAACAGAGAAGAAAGAAGAAGACGGTACTTGTCCGTACGCATATAGGTCCGTGCGTGCATACAAGGTAAAAAAGTTAGGGTGTGCACACGCACAACAGCATGCGTGGGCACCCGACAGAGAGTGAAAAACTATTTGTGCATACGCACAGATGTGTGCGTGTGCACACTAAGGGATTTTTATTCAAGAACGAGTCATGTGTGCTTGCGCATAGATGCGTGCGTGCGCATGGAGGGGAAAGTGTTTAGTGTGCGAATGCATAAGTGTATGCAGACGGACCCGACAGGAAGGGTGAAAACTAATTTGCGTATGCATAACTAGGTGCTGGTGGGTGAAAATGAAACTCGCACAACTGAACCGGCAAGTGCACCGGGTCGTCCAAGTAATACCTCACGTGAGTGAGGGTCTATCCCACGAGGATTGTTGGATTGAGCAATCAGTGGTTATCTTGCAGATCTTAGTTAGGTTTATAAAAAGATAGTTGTTGTTTGTTGTAGGTGCATAAATAGAACAATAACAAAAAGACATAGAAACAATGATAGGAAATCAGTTAAGGCCTCAGAGATGCTTGTTCTTCCGAATTAATACTTCTTACTCACTACTTTAACAATTAGTGATTCATTCAATGGCAAGTCTATAAGTGATTAAGCGAGGGGTAGTGGTCATTAATCTCCTCTGATCCAAACCAAATGCTCGAACAGTTCAGTCAATCTGGACAAGGGTGAAGCTCACGCAATTCAATCTCTGATGATCCTACTCAAAATGCCACAGACAAGGTCAGATCTTCCGGATCGGAGAATGAAGCTCAGTACTCTAGCTTTAATGCCATAGGGACCTCAATTACCCATGAATAACGAGATTTCATGTCACATATCCCAATTAGCCCAGATAACTCGTTGGAACCCGTGATGTACTCTCAAGCTGTAGCTCAATACTATCCGTGTCAAGACTCGTAAAGAACTCATGTAGAATAAGGGGTCATACTCTTGTTGCATCCCAGATTCATAAAGATGAAGAACGACAATACATCATAGAATGAAATCAAACATATATTAAATTAGAAAATTAAAGATATTAATCGATGGGAAAGAGCAGATCTCCTATCCTTAACTTAGGATGTTTAGTTGCTCATAATTTATAGAAAGACAGATTAAGAAGGTGTAATATAAGGTGTCTGTGCTTTTTCCCTCCTGGGAGGCATAGTCCTCAAGAGGAAGGAAGTCCCTTATTCATAATAAAAACT
>NW_026264573.1:0-1014 GCF_000817695.3 Arachis duranensis
TGCATCAAGGAGGAGGAGGACGAAAATCCTAGTGAGGAAGACCTCCTGGGACGTCCCTCAAGCAAGAAGGAGTTTCCTATTGAGGATCTTGAGGAATCTGAGGCTCACCTAGAGACCATAGAGATTCCATTGAATCTCCTTCTGTCATTCATGAGCTCTGAAGAATATTCATCCTCTGAAGAGGATGAAGATGTGACTGGAGAGCAAGTTGCTCAATATTTAGGAGCTATCATGAAGCTGAATGCCAAGTTGTTTGGTAATGAGACTTGGGAAAGTGAACCTCCCTTGCTCATTCATGAACTAGATACTTGGATTCAGAGAACTCTACCTCAAAAGAAACAAGATCCTGGCAAGTTCTTAATACCTTGCACCATTGGCACCATGAGCTTTGAAAAAGCTCTATGTGATCTTGGGTCAGGGATAAATCTTATGCCACTCTCTGTAATGGAGAAGCTGGGGATCATTGAGGTACAACCTGCTTTGTTCTCATTACAATTGGTAGACAAGTCCATGAGACAAGCTCATGGAATGGTAGAGGACGTGCTAGTAAAGGTTGAAGGCCTTTACATCCCTGCTGATTTCATAATCCTAGATACTAGGAAGGAAGATGATGAATGCATCATCCTAGGAAGACCTTTCCTGGCCACAGCAGAAGCTGTGATAGATGTCCACAGAGGAGAGTTAGTCCTTCAATTGAATGGGGAATACCTTGTGTTTCAGGCACATGGCCATCCCTCTGTGACAAAAGAGAGTAAGCATGAAGAGCTTCTCTCAGTTCAAGGTCAAGAAGAGCTCACACAGTCAAACTCTAAGTTTGGTGTTGTGAGGCCACAACCAAACTCTAAGTTTGGTGTTCAAACCCCATATCCAAATTCTAAGTTTGGTGTTGGGACTATACAAAATTGACCTGATCACCTTTTAGCTCCATGAGAGCCACTGTCAAGCTATTGACATTAAAGAAGCGCTTGTTGAGAGGCAACCCAATTTTATTTATCTAATTTTATTTTATTTTGT
>NW_026264573.1:10340-10758 GCF_000817695.3 Arachis duranensis
TAAGAAAATCATAACATGAATGTCATTAAGCCAAATTGGCAACATATATAATTAAAAATAAGAGAAGTCAAAATAAAGGAATATTGAACCTGATATGAAGATGAGATAAATCCTTATCCTAATATAAATTCTAATCCTAATCCTAATCCTAAGAGAGAGGAGAGAACCTCTCTCACTAAAAAACTACATCTAAATTATGAAAAGTGAATTATGAATAAATGATTATGACTGGATGCATTCCCCCACTTTATAGCCTCTAATTTGTGCTTTCTGGGCCGAAAACTGGGTCAGAAACAACCCAGAAATCGCTAATTTCAAAATTTGGTACGTATAGGTCGCGGGAAAGTGACGCGGAAGCGTCGTCCACGCGTTTGCGTGGGTTGAGATTCGCAGATGCGATGCGGACGCGTCATTCACA
>NW_026264574.1:0-1464 GCF_000817695.3 Arachis duranensis
AACTAGGTCACCGGGTCGGAACTCTCTTCTCCGAATGTTCTTGTCATGGATGGCCTTCAACTTTTCCTTGTAGAGCCTAGCATTGTCGTAAGCTTCGAGTCTTAAACATTCCAATTCCGCCAATTAAAGCTTTCTCTCTATTCCGGCTCCATTCAAGCTCATATTACACTCCTTCACTGCCCAATAGGCTTTGTGTTCAATCTCCACCGGTAAGTGACATGCTTTACCATATACAAGCCGGAAGGGGCTCATGCCGATCGGTGTCTTGTAAGCCGTTCGATAAGCCCACAGTGCATCGGAGAGTTTAGTGCTCCAATCTTTCCTATTCGGCTTCACAACTCTTTCCAAAACATGCTTGATTTCCCAGTTTGAGACTTCGGCTTGGCCGTTTGTTTGAGGATGGTAAGCCGTGGCGACTTTGTGGATGATGCCATATTTTCTCATGAGGCCGTCTATTTTTTTGTTGCAAAAGTGTGATCCTTGGTCACTTATGATTGCTCTTGGGGCACCAAAACGGCAAATGATATTATTCATCACAAAAGAGTACACAACATTAGCGTCATCTGTTCGGGTGGGGATTGTCTCCACCCATTTTGACACATAATCGACGGCTAACAAGATGTAGAGAAAGCCGTTTGAATTTGGAAATGGTCCCATGAAATCGATCCCCCATACGTCAAAGATTTCACAAAAAAGCATATTTTGTTGGGGAATTTCGTCCTTCTTGGAAATATCTCCAAACCTAATACATTGGGGACAAGATTTGCAGTAGAGAGAAGTATCTTTGAGAAGAGTTGGCCACCAAAATCCGCAATCAAGTACCTTTCTTGCCGTTCTTTGGGGCCCATAGTGACCACCTCCTTCGGAAGCATGGCAAGCGTCCAAGATTGCTTGGAATTCGGTTTGGGGTATGCACCGTCGCACTATTCCACACCTCCACAAATAGGGATCATCCCAAATATAGTATTTGGATTCACTTTTCAGCTTATCCTTTTTGTTTTTGTCAAGATTAGGAGGGAAAGTGCGTGAAACCAAATAGTTTGCTATTGGGGCATACCAAGGAACCACTTCCGAGATTGCGTGCAAGGTATCTAAAGGGAAGGAGTCGTTGATGGGAGTGGTGTCGCCCTTTGTGTGTTCAAGGCGGCTTAAATGGTCCGCCACTAGGTTTTGGGCACCACTCCTATCTTTGATCTCAAAGTCAAATTCTTGCAACAAAAGCACCCAACGAATTAATATCGGTTTTGATTCCTTTTTGGCCAATAAGTACTTTAGTGCCGCGTGATCCGAGTACACTACAACCTTGGAACCAAGAAGATAGGCTCGGAACTTGTCCAAAGCAAAAACAATAGCTAGTAGTTCCTTCTCGGTAGTAGTGTAGTTGGATTGGGCTCCATCTAATGTTTTGGAAGCATAAGCTATGACATAGGGAATCTTACCCTCGCGTTGTGCTAACGCGGCTCC
>NW_026264574.1:9731-10752 GCF_000817695.3 Arachis duranensis
GGGCGTTCAAAACGCCCAGTGAAGAAGGACAGACTGGCGTTTAAACGCCAGCCAGGGTACCTGGTTGGGCGTTTAACGCCAGCCAGGGTACCTGGTTGGGCGTTTAACGCCAGCCAGGGTACCTGGTTGGGCGTTTAACGCCAGCCAGGGTACCTGGTTGGGCGTTTAACGCCAGCCAGGGTACCTGGTTGGGCGTTTAACGCCCAAAAGGGTAGCATTTTGGGCGTTAAACGCCAGAATGTGCACCATTCTGGGCGTTTAACGCCAGGATGGCACAAGAGGGAAGATTCTGTTTTCAATGCAATTTTTTTTCAGGTTTTCAAAATTTTTCAAAATCAAATCTTTTTCAAATCATATCTTTTCAATCAAATCTTTTTCAAATTCAATTTCTTTCCATTTTCAAAAATACTTGCTATCAATTAATGATTTGATTCACATTTCAAGCATGTTACCTTTTCTGTTGAGAAAGGTTTAATGTTTGAATCATATCTTTTCTTATTAGTCAAGTTTTTAATTTTCAAATCAAATCTTTTTAAAATGTTTTTCAAATCATATTTTCTCAATCACATCTTTTTAAAACTAATCATAACTTCTTAACCACATCTTTTTCAAAATAGTTTTCAATCAAATCTTTTTGATTTCTAATTTCAAAATCTTTTTCAAAAATCACTTGATTTCTTTTCCACTTTTTGTTTTCGAAAATTATCAATCAAAGTTTTTCAAAATGTTTTCAAAATCTTTTACTTAATTTTCGAAAATTACTTCTCTTCTTCTCACATCCTTCTCTTTATGGACTAACACTATCCCTTAATGCAAAATTCGAACTCCATCTCCTTTGATAAGTTCGAATTTTCTACTTCTGTCTTCTACTCTTCTTTTTCTCTGACACTTCAAGGAATCTCTATACTGTGACATAGAGGATTCCACATTTTCTTGTTCTCTTATCTTTCTTATGAGCAGGAGCAAAGACAAAGGCATTCTTGTTGAGGCTGATCTTGAACCTGAAAGGACCTTGAAGAGA
>NW_026264575.1:0-2238 GCF_000817695.3 Arachis duranensis
TTGCAGCAGGGGTTCACAGAAGAACCCAAAAGGAAAATGGGATCTCAGGACTCCAGAGACTAGATAGCAAAGTCTAGATCTTAATTGCCTTCCCAGATCCAAATTCACAAAGCAATTAACAAGAAATTAAAGAGGAAGCAGTAAAGGAAATTGGATTCAATTCAATTATGCAGTGAGATAATCAAAGGGATCTTAAATGGAGATTGAGACAGAAATTCCTCAATTCTTCACACTCAAGATTCAAACAAGAAAAATAAAAGTGCTCAAGAAAGAACGAGGAAGAAGAGAGATCAATTCTCCTCCCCAATTCTCTGAAATCTCAGTTCCTAGCTCTCAATGAAGTCTCCAAATTTCAAAATCAAAAGAAGCTCTCAATTCAAAAGTGAAAAGAAAAGTCCTAATTACATCAAACTAACTCCTATTTATACACTTTCTATTCTTGGATTTTGGAATTTGGATGGGCTTTTGATTTGGTGAAGAAATGAATTTAATTGGATTTTTAATCCAATTTCAGCCCATGAAGAAGTAGCTCCCAGGAGGCTGCCCTGCTCTTGAGGAGGGCAGGGCAGGAAATGGTGCGTGCGGCCCTTGTTGTGTGCATGCTTGGTGCATTGATGCTTCAGGATGCTGTCCTGCCCTTGTGGAGGGCAGGGCAGAGTTTTTTGGTGCACCAGATTCTGCTGCCCGTGCGTGCTTGCTGTGCCAAAGCTCCTTTGGTGCGTGCGTGTTGGTACGCTGGCCATGGACCGCAAAAATGCTGCCCTGCCCTTGTGGAGGGCAGGGCAATGTTGCAAATGGTGAGGTTCCAAGTTCGAAACTTGGTGGAGGCACACGCTACTTCTTTTCCTTGGTTTTCTTGGCACCAAAGTAAGGCCTAGTTCCTTGCTTCCTCATGGTGCCGTGTTCGATCCTGGGAGATTGAAGACAAGCTTGTGAGTAGCGCTCTCCCACTCCCCCTTGCTCATGAGTTTGAACCTTGTGGTAAGCATTGGTAGGCTTTTTCCTTGAATTTATTTCTTTGATGAGCCCGATATTGCTCTTGAGGAGGGCAGGGCAGAGTTTTTGCTCTCCTTGATCCTTAGCATCAAATTGTGCTCTGCCCTTGTTGTGGGCAGGGCAGTGATGCTTTTCAAGGTTTGGCTCATAATGTTGCTCTCCTGGAGGGCAGTGTGCCCTTGTGGAGAGCAATGTTTGCTTCCTCCCTTCCATGCGCCACACTTCTTCTTCCCTTGGGCCACGCTTTCTTTAAGCCACGTTTTTCCTCTTTTCTTCCTTTCTTCACCTATAAGAAACCAAAACAACCACTCAAAGTATCTCTAAACTCATAAGGTTTATAATTCATTAAAAATCAATTAATTCTTTCTTAAACCTCATGATTTAGCATCAATTTAATGGTGGTTGCTCGACTTAAAGAAGTGTTGCATTTTCATTCCAAATTACTTACTTAAGATGCAAGAAAGTGTATAAAAACTAGTAGAACAAGTGAAATTAGCTTGAAAAATGGGTATATGATGACCTGTCATCATTGGTCATTGTAGAGGTTGTCTCCTTACCCGTCCTGGTGGCTAGCCTAAAAAAGGGAGAAGAGAAAAGGACATGAAGTCAAAGGTATAGAGCAAAGAGGGGGGCGGTACGAGTGATAATCATGCCAAGTAAGGAAAATAGTGAATGAAAGACATGGTCGCGATTCCATGTGATCAGTTCATCAATGGAAATATAGCAAGGCATGGGGAGTATTGGATGCAAGATGTTTATTAGCATGCTGGCAAGGGCATGAGTAGCATAGATCAAGCATCAAAGATTAAAAATGTATTATTACTCGTAACAAACCGACAATCACGTTTATATTGACAATTATAATTAATTAATAAAATAGTAAAGGGAATTTGTGAAAAGCAAGCATTGAATAGTAGAATAGAATAATGTAGAAAAGTGCATGATGCCATACGGGCTTTTTCACAAACACATAGCAAGCATGGTAAATAAGTCATTGAAAGTATTAAATTGAACATGCAAGCAACCTTGTAAAAAGTTATATAATTGTCAAACAATTCTTTGAATAATCCACAAGCAAAATAAATAAATTTCTAACACCAATGAAAATAATGCAAATAAAATAAATAGAAGTGAAGAGGGATGAGAAGAAGAAAGTAAGAAAAGGGAGAAGAAAGAAGAAAATAAATAAGAAAGGAAGAAAAGAATTAGATACAGGGAAGAAAAGATAAGATATTTGGCTGT
>NW_026264575.1:10171-10752 GCF_000817695.3 Arachis duranensis
GCTTCAAACTCCTGAGGGCGGGGCGTTAGTGACAGACGTAAAAGAATCACTGGATTCTATTCCGACATGATCGAGAACCGACAGCTGGATAGCCGTGCCGTGACAGGGTGCGTTGAACATTTCCACTGAGAGGACGGCATTGTAGCCACTGACAACGGTGATGCCCAACATACAGCTTGCCATGGAAAGGAGTAAGAAGGATTGGATGAAGACAGTAAGAAAGCAGAGAGACGGAAGGGACAAAGCATCTCCATTCGCTTATCTGAAGTTCTCACCAATGAATTACACAAGTATCTTTATCTTTATCTTTATGTTTCATTCATAAATCATTCATAACCATTTGAGTTTGCCTGACTGAGATTTACAAGGTGACCATAGCTTGCTTCATACCAACAATCTCCGTGGGATCGACCCTTACTCGCGTAAGGTTTATTACTTGGACGACCCAGTACACTTGCTGGTTAGTTGTGCGAAGTTGTGTTTATGCCATGGTATTGAGTACCAAGTCTTTGGGGCCATTACTAGGGATTATTTGAGTTGTGAAAAGTAGTGATCACAATTTCGTGCACCAAGTTTTTGGC
>NW_026264576.1:0-857 GCF_000817695.3 Arachis duranensis
GTTATCCCTTACTAGGTAAGAGAAAGTCAAACAAGTGGAAATGCTAGATCTGTTCACAAGTTGCAACCCACTTAGTTCAAATGGATTGGCGTCGGTGACAGGATAGCAATCCAACATTCAACCCAATTACAAATTTTTCTTTCAATCCTTCCAACTCAAGAGTTCCTTTTAATCAACTCCCCATCAAGTAATGAAACTACTCACGCATTGTAAATAAAGAACCCATGGCACATGAAAGGGAATTAAAAGAAGACATGATTATTGGAATGGAATTTAAATTAAAAAGAAATAATCCTTGCATTAATTAATCATAAAAATATCTGAATGACAAAATTGAACATAACAAAGAACATGGAAGAATAAAACCAAGTTAAGAGAACAAACTAGAGTAATGAAGTCTTGATAAGGAAAATAACTCTTCTCAATGTTCCAATGCTAAGATCAATTGAAAATTAAAATTCTTAAAACTAGAGAGAAAAAAAACCTAAGAGAGTCAAAACTAGATCTAAACTACTTAATGAATGTTTTCTCTGTTGTTTCTGCATATTCTGACTCTGGTATGCTATTCCAGGCCGAAAATTGGGCTGAAATAGGGTCCAAAATCACTGGTTTCAGATTCTGCAGTTTATGCAGATCGCGCATGTCACGCGATCGCGTCGTCCATGCGGACGCGTCGCTGGCGCTTTTCCTCTTCACGCATTCGCGTCGTCCACGCTACCGCGTTGCTTGTGCTTCCCAATCCGCGCGGCCGCGCAAGCCATGCGGCCGCGTCACTGCGATTTGCGCTCCTTCGCGCGATCGCGTGAGCCATGCGACCGCGTCACTTTTCGCTGGTTATCTCCTCAAACTCTTGTGTT
>NW_026264576.1:4750-6062 GCF_000817695.3 Arachis duranensis
GACTTCGTTAGGTCGATCTCTTCTAAGTTATTTTTGTAATCCTCTTTCTTGGACCTTTGTCAGGTCTCTTTCAGGGATTACTTTTATAACTTGTCTTGTAGGAGACCGACTTCGTTAGGTCGATCTCTTCTAAGTTATTTTTGTAATCCTCTTTCTTGGACCTTTGTCAGGTCTCTTTCAGGGATTACTTTTATAACTTGTCTTGTAGGAGACCGACTTCGTTAGGTCAATCTCTTCTAAGTTATAGCAATTCCTCTTTAATAGGGTTGGCCAGACCTCTTTCCAGGGATTTGCTGATAACTTGGGTTGACTTGGTCTGATTTTTTAGTGTCGGCCAGTCTTTTTAAGTTATTATGTAGCAATCCATAAGACCTTGTCAAGTTCTTTTTGGGATCACTTTCGATAACTTCTTGCATTATTCTGTGTTCATTTTTGCCGATTTGTAGATGGTGGTTTCTGTCCTGGTTGATCGTCCTTTAGGTGAATCGCATTTTCACCTTTGTCGGACGATCATTCCTATCGAGATCGTACAGTGAATCTGTTCTTCACTTTCTGTCGATCTGTTGCTTTATAATCAAACGATGAATGCTTCAGGTTAATGCGTCTTGGGAATTTGTAGAATATCTGAAATGTATTTGATTCAAAGAAAGTGCAAATATATACATGCGGGAGTTTTTCGTACCCTTAAGTCGGATTAAATCTCAGTCTTGATGCCTCATTAAAAAACCTGTTCAGGAAAAAGAGTGCATCTTGTGATGAGATCTTTTACCTTTCCTAGCTATAGTACCTTCTTAGGTTACAGGCGTGCCATGATCTGGGGAGTTCTCGTCCCTCGAGTTTGGACAGTCTGTAGTAGCCCTTCTCAAGTACTTCTTTGACTCGATAGGGTCCTTTCCAGTTGGCTGCCAGCTTTCCTTCTCTGGGTCGAGTTGTTCCAATATCATTTCGGATTAAGATGAGATCGTTCTCAGCAAAACCTCTTGGCACTACCTTTTAATTATACCTGGAAGCCATTTGCCGCTTTAGTGCTTCTTCTCTGATCCGAGCTCTTTCTTGGATTTCCAAAAGTAGGTCGAGCTCTTCTCTTTGAAGTTGAGAGTTGGTTTGTTCATTGTAGTGGACTACTCGGGGAGACCCTTGATGAGCGGATAATTTGTACGCTTTTTGGCATTGTTTTTAGTATGTTTTTAGTATGATCTAGTTAGTTTTTAGTATATTTTTATTAGTTTTTAGTTAAAATTCACTTTTCTGGACTTTACTATGAGTTTGTGTGTTTTTCTGTGATTTCAGGTATTTTCTGGCTGAAATTGAG
>NW_026264576.1:10181-10750 GCF_000817695.3 Arachis duranensis
GAGCAAGAAAATTACTGAACTCCCTCCTAGTACTCTCCTAAGCAATACAGAAGAAAATCCAAAAGGAGAGTGCAAGGCCATAAACATGGCCGAATTTGGAGAGGGGGAAGAGGCAGTGAACACCACTGAGGAAGACCTCAATGGACGTCCACTGGCCTCCAATGAGTTCCCCAATGAGGAACCATGGGAATCTGAAGCTCAACATGAGACCATAGAGATTCCATTGGACTTGCTTCTGCCATTCATGAGCTCTGATGAGTATTCTTCCTCTGAAGAGGATGAGTATGTCACTGAAGAGCAAGTTGCTAAATACCTTGGAGCAATCATAAAGCTAAATGACAAGTTATTTGGAAATGAGACTTGGGAGGATGAACCCCCTTTTGCTCACCAAAGAACTGGATGACTTGTCTAGGCAGAAACTACCTCAAAAGAGACAGGATCCTGGGAAGTTTTCAATACCTTGTACCATAGGCACCATGACCTTCAAAAAGGCCTTGTGTGACTTAGGGTCAAGTGTAAACCTCATGCCTCTCTCTGTAATGAAGAAGCTAGGGATCTTTGAGGTGCAA
>NW_026264577.1:0-529 GCF_000817695.3 Arachis duranensis
ACATAATCATCTTGATCCTCATTGATCATTCATATTTCCCTTGCTTCACTCGCAAGTTATCACATTCACTAGCCCCTTTTTTAATAGCTAGGCATGCCATAATGATTTAAGACATAAATGGTGAGATCGGAGGCTTAGAAGTATGAGATTTGGCTTTTAAAACTCAAAAATCAACTTTGGGATGAAAACAGGGCCGCGCGTACGCGCACTCTACGCTCACGTGTGGATGGCCTCAAAAACTCATCGACGCGTAAGCGTCATGCACGCTAGCGCGTGGATTCCAAACTTGCCCATCGACGCGCACGCGTCAACCACGCGTACGCGCGGGTGTCCTCGTGCCCCAGGCACAACACCGGCACAGTTCTGGCATAACTCTCTGGAAAATGGCTGGGCATTGGGTGCAGCACAATCGGCGCGCCCGCGCACATCACGCGTTCGCGTGGATTGCACTTTTCGGAAGATCGGCGCGCACGCGCCAGGTGCGCCCACGCGCAAGGGGTCATTCTGCTAAAAATTTTCTAAGTTAAAA
>NW_026264577.1:8456-10747 GCF_000817695.3 Arachis duranensis
ATTTTTGTTGGTTTAGAGTCTTTTATTTGTAGTTTCATACTTTAAGTTTGGTGTCAATTGCATGCTTTTGTTTTCTTTTAATTTTTCGAATTTGCATGTTTTTAGTCCTTTCTTGATCTTTAAAAATTCTAAGTTTAGTGTCTTCTTTGTGTTTTTCTTTAAATTTTCGAAAATTTGTGTTTGATTTTCTAAAAACTTTAAGTTTGGTGTCATCTTGTTGTTTTTCTCTCTCCTCATTTCAAAAAAATTAAATCTTTTTCAAAATAATTTTCAATCATATCTTTTCAATTGCTAATTCCAAAATCTTTTTTAATTAACTAATTGATTTAGTTTTCAATTTGTTTTGGTCTCATTTTTTTTAGTTTTCGAAATTTTATTTTATTTTATTTTAAATTGTTCGGTCACCTTTAATAAAAAAAAATTTACTTTACTTGTGAATCCATATCATATTCCCTTTCTCCATCATGGACCTAAGTGGAATTGAGCAGTCCAGAAGGACTCTGGGGTCATATGCTAACCCCATTACAGCTGCATATGGGAGTAGCATCTGTATACCTCCCATTAAAGCAAGCAGCTTTGAGCTAAATCCTCAACTCATTATCATGGTACAGCAAAATTGCCAGTATTCCGGTCTTCCACAGGAAGAACCTACTGAGTTTCTGGCACAATTCTTACAAATTGCTGACACAGTACGTAATAAAGAGGTAGATCAGGATGTCTACAGATTATTACTATTTTCATTTGCTGTAAAAGATCAAGCTAAGAGGTGGTTGAATAACCAACCCACAGTAAGCATAAAAACATGGAGACAGTTATCAGACAAATTCCTGAATCAATTTTATCCTTCAAAAAGGATGACACAGCTAAGGCTGGACATCCAAGGCTTTAAACAAGAGGATAATGAATCCCTTTATAATGCCTGGGAGAGGTATAGAGGTATGCTAAGAAAATGTCCCTCTGAAATGTTTTCAAAGTGGGTATAGTTAGACATCTTCTACTATAGGCTTACAGAAAAAGCTCAGATGTCTCTAGACCACTCAGCTGGTGGATCTATACATATGAGGAAGACGATTGAAGAGGCTCAAGAACTCATAGATACTGTTGCTAGAAATCAATATTTGTACTCTAGCAGTGAGCCCTCTACAAAAGAAGAAGCTATGGCAGTAGCTACTGATCCTAATCCTCAAGAACAAATTGTTGAGCTTAATCAGCAATTACTCCTAATGACAAAACAGTTGGCAGAATTTAAAGAGATGCTCCAAGAAACAAAAATTTCCAACAAGAACATAGAATCACAGTTGAATCAAACAAAACCGCAGTTATCTAAACAGATAACAGAAGAATGCCAAGCAGTTCAACTGAGGAGTGGGAAGACATTGAATAACATTGCTCAAAGTAGAAAAAAGCCAAGAAAGGAACAGTTGACAGAGGATAACCAAACCACTGCTCAAAATCCCTTTGAGGACAGTAAGAGCCCAAAGAGGAATACTCCTGGCGTTCAAACGCCAGAAAGGGGGGAAAAGCTGGCGTTAAACGCCCATTCCGCCCAGTTTTGGCGTTCAAACGCCAGAAAAAGGGGAAAAGTTGGCGTTAAACGCCCATTCCTCACCCAATCCTGGCGTTCAAATCCCAATGAGGAATCAGACACCTGAGAGTGCTGATAGTAACCCCTCTAAAAAGGCTTCTCCAACCACCTCTGTAAGGAATAAACCTGTAGCAACTAAGGTTGAGGAATATAAAGCCTAGATGCCTTATCCTCAGAAACTCCGCCAAGCAGAACATGATAAGCAATTTGCTCACTTTGCAGACTATCTAAGGACTCTTGAAATAAATATTCTGTTTGTAGAGGCACTTGAGCAAATACCTTCTTATGCTAAGTTCATGAAAGAGATCTTAAGTCATAAGAAGGATTGGAGAGAAACTGAAAAAGTGTTTCTCACTGAAGAATGCAGTGCAGTCATTCTGAAAAGCTTCAAGATCCTGGAAACTTTATGATACCATGCACATTAGAAGGTGCTTGCACCAAGACAGCACTGTGTGACCTGGGAGCAAGTATCAATCTAATACCTGCATCTACTATCAGAAAGCTTAGGTTGACTGATGAAGTCAAACTAACCCGGATATGTCTCCAACTTGCTGATGGCTCCATTAAATATCCATCAAGCATAATTGAGGACATGATTGTCAAGGTTGGGCCATTCGCCTTTCCAACTGACTTTGTAGTGCTGGAAATGAAGGAGCACAAGAGTGCAACTCTCATTCTAGGAAGACCTTTCCTAGCAACTGGACGA
>NW_026264578.1:0-902 GCF_000817695.3 Arachis duranensis
TGAATATGGGAGAGATAACAAAACCATGCTAATTCATAGGCTAAATGTGACAAAAGGTTATCAAAATACTCTAAATTCAATGCGAAACAAACCGTCAAATTGGGGTTTGTCAGAACTTAATTCTCCTAGGGAGGTGTTTAGTTGCTCCCAATAGTTTTGTGGAGGAAAGTGCATCCCTTGAGGCATCTCATGGATTTGATGATGAGAGGGATCTCTTGTTTGCTCCATCCTCTTCTTAGTGATTGGCTTGTCCTCATCAATGGGGATGTCTCCCTCTATGTCAACTCCAACTGAATAACAGAGGTGACAAATGAGATGAGGGAAGGCTAACCTTGCCAAGGTAGAGGACTTATCTGCCACCTTATAAAGTTCTTGGGGTATAACCTCATGAACTTCTATTTCTTCTCCAATCATGATGCTATGAATCATGATAGCCCGGTCTATAGTAATTTCAGACCGGTTACTAGTGGGAATGATTGAGCGTTGGATAAACTCCAACCATCCCCTAGCCACAGGCTTGAGGTCATGCCTTCTCAATTGAACCGATTTCCTCTTGAATCTCTCTTCCATTGGGCGCTCTCTTCACAAATGACTGTGAGGACTTGGTCCAACCTTTGATCAAAGTTGACCCTTCTAGTGTAAGGATGTTCATCTCCTTGCATCATGGGCAAGTTGAATGCCAACCTCACATTTTTCGGACTAAAATCCAAGTATTTCCCCCGAACCATAGTAAGCCAATTCTTTGGGTCCGGGTTCACACTTTGATTATGGTTCTTGGTGATCCATGCATTGGCATAGAACTCTTGAACCATTAAAATTCTGACTTGTTGAATGGGGTTGGTGAGAACTTCCCAACCTCTCCTTCGGATCTCATGTCGGATCTCCGGATATTCACTCTTTTT
>NW_026264578.1:9083-10747 GCF_000817695.3 Arachis duranensis
CACAACCTTTGAGAAAGCGTTATGTGATCTGGGAGCAAGCAACAATTTGATGCCTTTGTCTGTGATGAAGAAGCTGCAAATCCAAGTGGCACAACCCACAAGGATAGCATTACAGATGGCAGACAAATCTATGAAGTCTGCATACGGATTAGTGGAAAATATCTTGGTTAAAGTGGATAAATTCTTCCTTCCAGTAGACTTTGTGATTCTTGATACAGGGGAGGATGAGAATGCCTCTATAATTCTAGGAAGACCATTCTTAGCCACTGGAAGAGCTATGATTGATGTAAAAGTGGGTGAATTAGTGCTTAGAGTGCATAATGAGCAACTGGTCTTTCATGTCTTCAAAGATATACATCCAACAGGTGAAGAAGAGAGGTGTATGCAGGCTGAGCTTATTGATCCAACCCTTCAACAATCCCCTGATGATACACAGCAGAATCTGCAGCTCAAACCTCCCTTGGTAACAATCAATAAAATTTCTCCTGACATCAAACAAGTTTGGTGTTGAGAATGCATCATCTACCAAGGAGGAGGTTCCCAAAAAGAAGAAAGTACCCAGAGGATAGAGAAACAAAAAGATCCCCACTGAAGGTTTCTCCCCAGGAATGAAGGTGGTGTTGACCAGCAATCCAGCATGGGTTTATACAGTAATCAGAATCCTCTCTCTAGAGCATATTGAGCTACGTTATGGAGACACAGGAAAGAAGTTCAAAGTAAGGGGTGAAGAGCTGAGCCCCTATGATCCTCCTCCTTAGAGGAACTGACCGTCAAGCTAGTGACGATAAAGAAGCGCTTGTCGGGAGGCAACCCGATAATTTCGTACCCTTAGCTTTTTTTATTTTTCGTAGTAGTAGTTTTCTTATTTGATTTCTATTGAGTTCTTACTAATTTTCTGATCATGCTGCTATTTTATCTCAGGAACCGAACACCTCAAGCTCTATATATATAAAAAAAGCAAAAAAAAAGCGCATATGACGCGCAAGCGTCATCGACGCGAACGCGTCGATCATGTGTGAGTGAAAAAATAAATTTGACAGAGAGTTGCACAGGCGTGGCGCCAAAATGGAGCCTTTCACACAAACGATCCCACGTGTTTTACGTACCCCATGCATTCATGTCGTTTGTGATTTTCGCCATTCATGCGGGCGCGTCCCCGACGTGAACGCGTGACCTGCAAATTCGACGTAAAAGAGTGTTTGGGTAGAGAATTGTGCTGGCTTGGGGCAGGAAGTGTGATAAAAGCACAAGTTAGAGCACGCAGACGCTTGACTGACGCGTTCGCGTCAGTTGCACATACGGCCATCCACGCGAGCGCATGCATGACGCGAACGCGTCGTTTGAAAATTTAATTCCCAAGCCATGCGAATAGAAAGTCACGCGGGTGCACGGCTGGCTTCGTGCGAATCGCATAACATCAAGGGCACGCAGACGCGTGCCCGACGCTAACGCGTCATTATGAAGAATGTGCAATCCACGCGTACGCGTCGCTTGCGCCGCCCAGTTTTCTTTCTCTCTCTTCCCCAATCCTAAATTCTCTCTTATTCTTTTTTCCTTTTATTTTTCTCTCCTCATAATCTCCATCTCTTCTATTTTCAGTTCTTCTTTGCTTGAGGACAAGCAAACCTTTAAGTTTGGTGTTGTTGGACGCTGCGCTTACTGGT
>NW_026264579.1:0-1779 GCF_000817695.3 Arachis duranensis
AGAGAGAGATCTCAAGGTGAGATTGAGACAGAATTTCCTCAATTCTCAACACCCAAGACTCAAGTGAAGCTTTGCAGAAAAAAAAAAAAACAAGAAAACCTAGAGGAAGAGAATTCAATTCTCTTCCCAGAAACTCTCTCAAATCTCAAGTGATCTCTCCAAAAGTTCCTTAGCAAAAAATACCTCAATCAAAAAGCTCCTAGAACTTTAAATCCTAAGCTATTTATACACTTTCTTCTAATGATCTTCAAGCCTTGAATTGGGCCTTGGCCTTGATGGAATTGGGTTGATAGTGGCCTCTGTTGATTGCTCTTGGTGTTGGGAAGAAATCCACTTGTGAACCGGCCATGCAAGTTTCACGTTTGAGCCAACGTTTGAGGTCAAACGTTAACTCAAACGTTGCTGAGTGAAATAATGCATCAGGCCTCACTTTGCTGTCATCCATGTTTGGCTCAACGTTTGAGGTCAAACGTGAGCTCAAACGTGGATCCCCCATGCATTCTTTTTTGGCCAACGTTTGGCCCAACGTTTGAGGTCAAACGTTGGCGCAAACGTGGCTCAATTAGCTCATCAATCAGGGGTGTTCTTCCATGCTCCTATTTGCCAAAATATAGCCAACGTTTGACCCAACGTTTGAGGTCAAACGTTGGCTCAAACGTCATTGCCAAAAGCTCACTCTGCCTCCTCTTAGGTGCCAACGTTTGCCTCAACGTTTGAGGTCAAACGTTGGCGCAAACTTCACCGTCCAGAGTGCCATTTTTTCCTTTTTATGTCGCCAACATTTGCCTCCAGGAGCTTCTTCTTCGGCCAACGTTTGCCTCAACGTTTGAGGTCAAACGTTGGCTCCAACGTTGGCATCCAAAAGCTTCTTCTTCAGCCAACGTTTGCCTCAACGTTTGAGGTCAAACGTTGGCTCCAACATTGCCTCCCAGGAGCTTCTTCTTCAGCCTCTTGCACCCTCCTTCCAAGCTTTGTTTCACCTATCATCAATCAATCAAAAACATCAAAGCTATGCTTCAAATCATGAGATTGTTTCTCTTCCAAAATATATGACAATTATAACACAATATCTCATGAAAATGCATCATTTTATACATGATTGATTGAGTCAAAGATAACATGGATTTCAACCCAATTGGCTTACTTATGACTTAAGAAAGTGCATAAAACTAAATAAAAACGAAGAAAAAGACTAGTAAAACTAGGCTAAGATGACTTGTCATCAAAAATATTTTTTATTTTTTTATTCTCCAGATAATGCTACACCCAGACAGTTGACTGTTTTTGCTGCACTTGTTCACAAATTAAGAATAAATTAATTTAAAAAATACAAAATTTGAATTTTTTCTTTTTCGGATATTTTTGGAATATTTTAATTTTTACAAATAGATAAAATATTTTTTATTTTAAAAATTAAAAAAAAATAAATTTACAGATCTGTTATTTACTAGATATTGCTGGTCTTCATTTTTTATTATTTAAATAAAAAACATTTAATAATATAATTTAAAAATTAAAAAATAAGAAATTTATTTTTTTAAATTTTTAATTTTTTCAAAAATATTTTTTTTATTCACCGGATAATGCTACACTCAGACAGTAGACTTTTTTTACTACACTTGTTCACAAATTAAGAATAAATTAATTTAAAAATTTTAATTTTTTAATTTTTTTGTATATTTTTGGAATTTTTTATTTTTTCAACTAGAAAAAAAAAATTTTAGTTTAAAATTTAAAAAAATTATAAAGGTACAGATCTGTTGTTTACTAGATCTTGCC
>NW_026264579.1:8450-9033 GCF_000817695.3 Arachis duranensis
CATCTTAGTACTGCCCGGGTGAATGGAGAATCCGCTTTTGTGTGCCTCCTTTAAAATATCTTGTCTCAAAGTGCCAACATCTGGCACAATGATCCTACCTTTGAATCTCCATAACCCATCTTTTTCTTCCGACACTCTCCACCGTTTTCCTTGCTCAATAGCCGGTAACACCTTCCATAACGCTTCATCATTTTGATGAGCCTTTAGGAGTTCGGACTTAAAGTCACTTGAGATCTCTAATCGGCTCAAACACAAGGTTCCGGATACTTCTCGAGCACCAATTTTCAGACTCTCGAATCCCTTGAGCAACTTCTCCTCTTGAAGCATCATCCAAGCCGCATATAACGACTTCCGACTCAACACATCTGCCACTACGTTCGCCTTTCCCGGATGGTAATGCAACTCAAAGTCGTAGTCCTTCAACAATTCCATCCACCTTCTCTGCCTCATATTAAGCTCTTTCTGATCAAAGAGGTACTTCAAGCTCTTATGATCAGAGAAAACTTGGAACTTAACCCCATAGAGATAATGCCTCCACACCGTCAAGGCAAACACAACTGCAGCGAGTTCCAAATCGTGCGTA
>NW_026264579.1:9357-10745 GCF_000817695.3 Arachis duranensis
AAAGCGGTCTTAGGGATATCCTCACCCCTCACCCTTATCTGGTGATAACCGGATCGCAAATCGATCTTGGAGAAAACTCCAGCTCCTTGTAACTGATCCATGAGATCATCAATTCTCGGCAATGGGTACTTATTCTTTATTGTAACCTTGTTCAGCTGCCTGTAATCCACACAGAGCCGTATACTCCCAGCCTTCTTCTTTACCAGTAATACTGGAGCACCCCATGGAGAGACACTTGGTCGTATAAAATTCTTTCCGAACAAATCCTCTAACTGAGACTTTAGCTCTTTCATCTCTAATGGTGACATCCTATAAGGAGCACTTGAGATTGGTCCCGCTCCGGGCACCAATTCAATAGCAAATTCAACCTCTCGGTTAGGTGGAAACTCATCAATATCATCCGGAAACACTTCCGGAAACTCACACACAACTGGAATCTGTTCCAACCTTTGATCATCACCTGAAACACCCGCGGTTAACAACAGGATACCCTGACATTCGATTCCAGAACAGTTTACCATCATCGAATTCAAGTAATAATTATTCACCACGACCGGCCCTTCAGTATCTTCCGGCATAAAGTACACCGACTTTGTAGAACAATCTAGCAGAACATGGTTCTTAGATAACCAGTCCAATCCCAAGATAAGATCAAGACCGATCATCGGTAAGCAGACTAAATTATGAACAAAATCATGCTGCTTGAATCTAAAGGAAACTTCCGGGCATCCTAGCCTAGTTACCATGGCTTCATGGGTAGCATTGTACACCCCTAGATCATAACCTAAAGTTACAATCTTCAGTCCTAACTCATGGGCTTTCTCAAATGCAATGAATGAATGTGATGCTCCTGAATCAAATAAAGCATTTAAAGTCTGACCAGCCATTTCACAGTTACCTCGAATAAGTGTCTCGGATCCCTCAGCTCCTACAGCTGAAGTGGTGAACACCCGACCAGTCTGTTGTGCTTTCCCAGCACCTTGTCTCTGCTTCTCCGGACAATTTGCGACTTTATGTCCCGCTTTCCCACAATTGTAGCACAAACCCCATCCGGTCTTGCATGGTGCTCCCGGATGGTGACCTCCACACCTAGTACAAGCTTGATCATTCTGAGGCTGCTTCCCATACTTCTTCCCTTGGAAATTGTTGTTGTTGTTGGGCCTTCTGAAAGAGCTTCCCCTCTTGAAAGACGGACCTCTAGGTGCAAAACTCTTCCCTCGGTTCTGTGGGAATGATCCTCTGTGAATCCCTTTCTCAGCAGTTGCCCTTTTCACACACTCCTCAGCAACCCTACACTTGTTTATCAGCTCGGAGAAGGTCCTAATCTCCATTGGTCCCACTGAACTGAAAATATCACTCCGGAGTCCTCCTTCATACTTAACACACTT
>NW_026264580.1:0-395 GCF_000817695.3 Arachis duranensis
TTGTAATTTTTTTGGATTTTTCGAAAATAAAGTGGAAGAAGGTATCAAAATTCTCAATGAGAATTCCAGGAATCAAGCAATGTTTAGTCTAAGACTCCGGTCCAGGAATTAGACATGGCTTCACAGCCAGCCAAGCTTTCAAAGAAAGCTTCGGTCCAAAACACTAGACATGGCCAATGGCCAGCCAAGCCTTAGCAGATCACTGCTCCAACAGCAAGGTTGATAGAAATCAACGTGCTCTTGTGATGATAAGTTGAAACCTCGGTCCAATGAAATTAGACATGGCTTCACAGCAAGCCAGACTTCAACAGATCATTATGAAACACTAGAATTCATCTTCAAGAATTCTGAAAAAATACCTAATCTAAGCAACAAGATGAACCGTCAGTTGTCCA
>NW_026264580.1:9607-10743 GCF_000817695.3 Arachis duranensis
GTGGTTGGCGTTGCAAATCAAGGCTCATTATGGTTGATGCATCAAACATGAGATATAAAGGATGGAGTAGTGCTCAAATGGATGAGTCTAGAAGGATTGTTGGCCACTATATAGAGAATTCATCTTACTCACCACCCGGTTGGACTAATAATGATGATCAACCTCAAGCCCGGTGTGAAGATAAAGTGTGGGATCCCGGATCACAAGAAGAGGATCAACTTTGGGAGCCCCAAGCTTGTGAAGAACTCCATCAAGACTTGGCTCAATCCATGAAGAATCTTGGGGCACAATGGAGAACCAAGCATTGGTGGGAGTTCCAAGATGAATTCAAGCACAAGCCACCTTGATGAGGAGCTCCCCATAAGTCCAACTTAAGGACAATAAATAAAAGTGCTAGGTGGGAGACACCCCACCATGGTAAACTCTTTCCATACTCTTTTAGTTTTGTTAATAAGTGAATTGAGTTGCCATTGTAGGTAGATTCTCATTCTCATTTTTATCTTTGGTAAATATTGGTAGAATTAGTTTAATTTCTTGTTTTTATTGTTTTATTGAGTTTAGTTAGAAATATAATATGGTAAATAAGGTTTTAGGGTGTTTTGGTAGCTGTTTGGAGGATTAAAAGGCTTGGATTGGTGCAAGAACATAAAAAAAAAATTTTGAAAAACTGAGCACCATCCACGCGTGCGCGCACCTAACGCGTACGCGCACCTGAGCATTTTTCGACCATCCACGCGGACGCGCACTGTACGCGTACGCGTGGATACGAAATTTCACCTCCAGCCAAAAACCCGAGAGTTAGGCCTGCACCGGGCAAACATTGGGCCTGAGGCACAAGCCTATGCACGCGTGCGCGCACATGGCGCGTACGCGCACATGATCTTAAATTGGCATGCACGCACACGCACACTGTGCGCGCGCGCGTCGATTGCACAATCTGCACCCCCGGTACTTTTACCCGAGAGTTGTGCCAGACTTGGGCCGACACTATGCCTCCGGCCTAACTCGATGCACGCGTGCGCGCACCTGGCACGTACGCGTCCTTCAACCAATATGCACATCGACGCGTAAACGTGCATGACGCGCACGCGTCGGTAAAAAAAAAAAAAAAAAAAAAAAAAAAAAAAAAAAAAAAT
>NW_026264581.1:0-1492 GCF_000817695.3 Arachis duranensis
TCAATTGGCCATCCCAAATCAGTTGATCTAAGTGATCGGGTTTTAAAATACCCCTTAGAATTTACTCATCCAAGCATATCTCAGTACAAGAACACCACAGGCATATGTCCTAGGGTCCAAGCTATTGGTGTCCAACCTTTATTCTTTGTTTTTCTTGCCATTTTGGCTTTTTCTTATTCTTTTTCTTTTTGTTTTCGTTAGCAAGGGCTTTTTCATTATTGATAAGAGTCTTTGTACAGCAAGCCAACTCACACTTGAATGAGAATGATATTATGCAACAATTATTTCATGAGTTATGCATTTAATCAAACACATATACCACCACTAACTTCCATTCTTACTTATGCAACATTGGATATTTCACTTTTCAATTCAAACAAGTATCTTTTATTTAAGCATATGGGAAACAAAACAAATTTCAAGCTACGTGATGGATAACAAGCATTATGCAGATTTAGCATTTTTACAAACAATTTCAGTTGCAACTAGATAAACATTTTAGCAAGACATACAATGGTTTCCAGATTCAGAACAACTAAGGCAGCAAGGATCAAGTGTAGATACAACCTTTGAAGTTGCAGCCCGTTGATTCTTCCTTCTGTTGTGTTCTCTTTGAGTTAAGATGCATAATGTCTTCAATTGTTGCCTCATGTCCTGCATAATTCTCAAAGTTGCTTGCTTCTCAAGCCCTTAATTATATGGTTAGTATGTATAAATGGAGTGTGGCTCCTGGAACTTTTTTGGTGTGTGAACACCAAACTTAATTATTTGCCACTACCTCTTACGCAACAATTTTAACCATATGTGAAACCTTGTGTCCTTGCTAAAGGTTAATGAAATTTAAAACTAAAAAGCAATTACACAGTTGAATAATGTGTTTGGTTGCTTGGAGCTAGCATCATGCAAGAGGTGAGAATGTGTTTTTAAATGATATTTTTGGTGGAACACCAAACTTAAAATCTTTCACTCTCCCTTAAATTGTTTTGGTGTGCAACACCAAACTTAGCTCCTTGCAATCCATACCAATTATTCAACATTTTTATTGAAAAAGCTATGAAAGAAAACTACCTCAGGTTGGGTTGCCTCCCAACAAGCGCTCTTTTATTGTCACTAGCTTGACATCTTCTATTTTTGCTTCAAGGGGGGTTTAGGTTCTGGACCTCCTTTTCTTTGTTCCATTGCCCCCCTAGGTACAGTTTTGCTCTATGACCATTTGCTGTAAACTGACTCATTGTTGCTTCATCTAGCAATTCAATACTCCCATAAGGGAAAACCTTAGTCACCAAGTATGGACCAGTCCACTTAGACTTAAGCTTGCCAGGGAACATCTTGAGCCGTGAGTTGTACAAGAGTACTTGTTGTCCAGGTTTGAATTCTTTCTTCAGAATCTTCCTATCATGCCATCTCTTAACTTTTTCCTTGTATATCTTGGTATTTTCATAGGCTTCTAGCCTAAACTCATCTAGCTCATTCAGCTGCAACAACCTTTTCT
>NW_026264581.1:10480-10742 GCF_000817695.3 Arachis duranensis
AATAGAAACAGCTGTCAGAAAAATTCCTGAATCAATACTTCCCTCCAAAACGGATGACACAACTAAGGCTGAGCATCCAAGGCTTTAAACAAGGAGATTATGAATCCCTTTATGATGCCTGGGGGAGATACAGAGAGATGCTAAGAAAATGCCCCTCTGAAATATTTTCAGAGTGGGTGTAATTAGACATCTTCTACTATGGGCTTACAGAAAGAGCTCAGATTTCTCTAGACCACTCAGCTGGTGGATCTATACACATGAG
>NW_026264582.1:0-1607 GCF_000817695.3 Arachis duranensis
AAGCCGGAATTATTGAAGAAGAAGAAGTGGTTGAAGATTTAGGAGATGCAGAACCTCCATGGGAAAGTCCAATCATAGAACCCTCTTCCAAGACGTTTGAAATTGATACTGAGGAGGGTGTACAACCTCCAAGGCATATCACAGTTGAAGACTTAGAAGAGGTTGATCAAGAGATGGAGATTCAAGAAGAAGAAGCACAACCTCCCATGCCCTTGGAAAGCAATGAAGAGGAGATTGAATTGGAAGAAAGCTACCAAGAGGAAGAGGTTGAAATTGAAGAAACTTGCAAAGAGGTGGTAATTATCAGAGAAGAGCATAAGGGAGTGGAGCTTGCAATTTCATTAAAAATACCTCCCCCTAAGTTGCCATTATCCTTCACAACATTCAAGTGGGCAAAATTCATATCCCTTAGCTTTCTAATTCCACTTGAATATGGGCTACTAGAGACGGATGGTCAACTTAGAGCTCTTTGTGACATTAAGAGTAAGTGGAAGATGGCCAGTGGTAAGAATTGTCCTGCAAGGTTCATTATGGTTGGAAGCTTTAAGTTTAAACGCAAAGGTTGGTGTAAAGCTCAACTGAATGGGTCTAGGAAGCTGTTTGGTCACTGCAGTGGGAATTCAGATCACCTTTCACCCAGCTGGAAAAATGCAGATCGAGACAAAAACGGTGTAAAAGTAAGGTTTGGGATCCTGGAATCTGTTCTGACATTTGTCACCATGGGAGCTTAAGAATCTGTTTGAAGCTTCTTAAGGGCTTTACATGCTTAGTTTGGGACCCTGGAGGCTACTGGAAGTACAAACATTGGTGGGAATTTCTGGATCAGTACAAGCATAAACCACCATAACAGGGAGCACACCAAAGGTCCAACTTAAGGACTTTAACTAAAACTGCTAGGTGGAAGACAACCCACCATGGTATGATCGTTCTTTTTCAATTTTATTTCGTGTTGTTTATTTATTTTATTTTATTTTATTTTCATTGAACCTGGAAGTTTTCATAGCATTTACATTAACACTGCATATTGCATACTGCATAATTGCATAATAAAAAAAAAAGAAAGGGAAAACACGCACGCGACGCGGCAGCGTCGCTGACGCGTCCGCGTCACTAGTGCATTGGTAAGAAAAGAATTGAACTTAGAGTCACACGAGAGCGTGGCTGGAGGCACGCCATTAGCATAATTTGACCCCACGCGACCACGTCGCTCACGTGACCGCGTCATGTGGAACTTTGGCCTCCCACGCGGCCGCGTGCCATAAAATCGACGTCAAAAAGGTGCATGGCCGAAAGTTGTGCTGGAACTGGACTGGACTCGTGCTAGAAGCCCAAGCCCTCCCACGCGAATGCGTCACCCACGCGACCGCGTCGTCTTTCAAAAATGGCCATCCACGCGATCACGTCACCCACGCGACCGCGTCACCCAGATTTTTGGCAAAATGCAATTCAAACAGAGAGTTGTGCGAATGCGAGGCTGCACTCGCGCCGCTAGCAGAAATCAAGTGACGCGATCGCGTGACCCACGCGTCCGCGTCGCCTGACCTTATTGCGCACCACGCGGCCGCGTCACCCACGCGACCGCGTCGCCAGCGTCGCACACCTTAACC
>NW_026264582.1:10169-10732 GCF_000817695.3 Arachis duranensis
AAACGTTTATTTATAGAGTGGGGGGAAAAGATTTTCGAAAAAAAGAAAAATTTGAAAGGAGATTTGAGGAGATATGGAAAGAAATTGAAAGAAGGGTGAGTTTTTGAGCAAAATTTGGGAATGATTTGGAAGATTTGAAGAATGATTTTGAAAATTTGAAAGTGAATGATGAAAGATTGAAATGTGTTTTTGTAGGAAAATATGGGAAAGAAAAGGAAAGTTTGAAAAAATCTGAGTTGAAAACAAAATTATGGTCCCCCCACCTTTCTGGCGTTAAACGCCCAGAATGGCACCCATTCTGGCGTTTAACGCCCAATTGGCACCCCTTTTGGGCGTTTAACGCCCAGCCAGGTGCCCTGGCTGGCGTTAAACGCCAGAAAGTCTTTATCACTGGGCATTTTTTCAAAACGCCCAGGATGCTGCACACCTGGCGTTAAACGCCCAGAATGGTGCCCATTCTGGCGTTTAACGCCCAAAATGGTACCATTCCTGGCGTTAAACGCCCAGAATGGTACCCATTCTGGCGTTTAACGCCCAAAATGCACCTTACTGGCGTTTTTTCG
>NW_026264583.1:0-552 GCF_000817695.3 Arachis duranensis
AAGGAAGAACAGCAGAATCAGAACTGCATGCTCTGCAAATTGCTGAAGGAACAAGAGAAGCAGGAGCGTGAACTTCAAGAAATGAAACGCCAAAAATTCTCCCCTCAATTTGAGGGAGCATCCACTTCTCAAAATCAAGGTTGTTGAGTCCTAACTCTGTGAAAACCTCTATCATTAGGAGCCTATTTAATTTTTTTGTTTTTTTTGTTTTTTTTGTTTTCTATTTTAGTATCATCTTATATCTATTTTTGAGTCTTGTTCTTAATTCATAATTAATAAAATTTAAAATTCATGTCTTAAAGCTATGAATGTCCTATGAGTCCATCACCTCTCTTAAATGAAAAGTGCTTTAATCACAAAAGAACAAGAAGTATAGGATTTCGAATTTCTCTTTGAAACTAGTTGAATTAGTTTGATGTGGTGACAATACTCTTTGTTTTCTGAATGAATGATTGAACAGTGCATATGTCTTTTGAATTTGTTGTTTTAAGAATGTTAAAATTGTTGGCTCTTGAAAGAATGAGGGAAAAAGAGAACTGTTATTGAGGATCT
>NW_026264583.1:7709-10730 GCF_000817695.3 Arachis duranensis
GATTGAGAACCGACAGATGATTAGCCGTGCTGTGACAGAGCGTGTTGAACATTTTCACTGAGAGGATGGGAGGTAGCCATTGACAACGGTGAAACCCTACATACAGCTTGCCATGGAAGGAGCCTTGTGTGCATGAAGAAGAAGACAGTAGGAAAGCAGAGATTCAGAAGATAGAGCATCTCCAAAACCTCAACTTGTTCTCTATTACTGCAAAACAAGTATTTATTTCATATTCTTTTACTTTTCACAATTAAACCTGAGAATTATTGATATCCTGACTAAGAGTTACAAGATAACCATAGCTTGCTTCAAGCCAACAATCTCCGTGGGATCGACCCTTACTCACGTAAGGTATTACTTGGATGACCCAATGCACTTGCTGGTTAGTTGTGCGGAATTGCAAAAGTGTGATTGCAATTTCGTGCACCAATTTGAAAAAGATTTGAAAAGGATTTATAAGATAATTAATTAAAAAATATATTTTTCTTCGAAAATGGATTTTGAAAGATGAAGATTTGTAATGTGTTTATGCAAAAAATTATGAATTAAAACAAGAAAATTTGAAAAAAAAATTTGAATTGAGAACAAAATTCCCCTCCCCATGCTCTTCTGGAGTTAAACACCCAGAATGGTATCCATTATGGCGTTTAATGCCCATCTGCTGGCCAATCCGGGCGTTTAACGCCCAGCTAGGTACCCTGGCTGGCATTTAAATGCCAGAAATTCTTTGTCACTAGGTGTTTTTCTGAACTCCCAGGATGCAGCTCATTCTGGCGTTTAACGCCCAGAATGCTACCTTTACTGGCGTTAAACGCCCAGAATGATACCCATTTTGGCATTTAACGCCCAGAATGCCTCATGACTGGCATTTTTATGCCAGTGAGCTATTTTTCTCTGTTTTTATGCTCAAAACTCTGCTATAACTCTGTAAACTTCTGTATTTAACCATTAAAAATAAAGTGTATCAAACTCGTATTATTATTATTTAAATGACAAAAATCTTTACTAATGGCTGGGTTGCCTCCTAGCAAGCGCTTCTTTATTGTCTTTAGCAAGACTGTATTGAGCTTTAATCAAGTCTCAGTCTTGAGCATTCTTGCTCAATATTGCCTTCAAGGTAGTGCTTGACTCTCTGTCCATTAACAATGAACTTTTTGTTAGAGTCAGCATCCTAAAGCTCTACATATCCATATGGTGACACACTTGTAATCACATATGGTCCCTTCCACCGGGATTTCAATTTCCCATGGAACAATCTGAGCCTAGAGTTGAACAACAGAACCTTCTGTCCTGGCTCAAAGACTCTAGATGACAGCTTTTTGTCATGCCACCTTTTTGCTTTCTCCTTGTAAATTTTGGCATTTTCGAAGGCATTGAGTCTGAACTCCTCTAGCTCATTCAGCTGGAGTAATCTCTTCTCTCCAGCTAACTTAGCATCAAGGTTTAGGAACCTGGTTACCCAGTAGGCCTTGTATTCTAGTTCCATTGGCAGATGACAGGCCTTACCATACACAAGCTGGTATGGAGAGGTCCCTATAAGAGTCTTGAATGTTGTTCTGTATGCCCACAGAGCATCATCCAAGCTTCTTGCCCAATCCCTTCTACGGGTACTTACAGTCCGTTCCAGGATTCATTTTAGTTCTCTATTTGAGACTTCAGCCTGCCTATTCTTCTATGGATGATACGGAGTTGCCACCTTGTGGTTAATTCCATATCGGACCAGAGCAGAGTCAAGTTGTTTATTATAGAAGTGAGTGCCTCCTTCACTGATTAATATTCTAAGGACACCAAACCTGGTGAAGATATGCTTCTGAAGGAACTTCCGTACGATCTTAGTATTATTAGTGGGCGTTGCAATTGCTTCTACCCATTTGGATACATAGTCTACTGCCACCAGAATATAAGTGTTTGAGTATGATGGTGGAAAAGGTCCCATGAAGTCAATACCCCATACATAAAACAACTCAATCTCTAAGATCCCTTGCTGAGGAATGGCATAACCGTGAGGCAGGTTACCAGCTCTCTGGCAACTATCACATTTATGCACGAATTCTCGGGAATCTTTGTAGAAAGTAAGCCAGTAAAAGCCAGACTGGAGAACCTTTGTGGCTGTTCGCTCACCTCCAAAATGTCCTCCATATTGTGATCCATGGCAATGCCATAGGATTTTCTGCGCCTCTTCTCTGGCACACTTCTATGGATTATTTTGTCTGCACATCTCTTAAAGAGATATAGTTCGTCCCACAAGTAATACCTTTCATCAGAAATCAATTTTTTTCATTTGCATCTTACTGTATTCCTTGGGTACGAATCTTATAACTTTATAGTTTGCAATGTCTACAAACCATGGTGCTTCCTGAATGGCAAATAGTTGCTCATCCGGAAAGGTTTCCAAGATCTCAGTAGGAGGGAGGGACGCTCCTGCTGCTGGTTCTATCCGGGACAGGTGATTAGCTACTTGGTTCTCTGTCCCTTTTCTATCTCTTATTTCTATATCAAACTCTTGCAGAAGCAACACCTACCTTATGAGTCTGGGTTTTGAATCCTGCTTTGTGAGGAGATATTTAAGAGCAGTGATGTTAGGATTTTTACCAGTAAAGAATGTCATAAAAACAGTCGCGTTGTAGATATAGTCTCTGAACCGACAAAAATCCCTTCATACAAACATTTTGGGTGTCACAAGTAACAAACCCCTTTAAAAATTGTTAACCGAGTATTCAAACCTCGGGTCATCTTCTCAAGGAACTGCGAGGAAGTATGTTCTTATTATTGGTTATAAAGGTTGTAATCGGGGTTTAGAAGGTGAGAAGCAAGTAATTTAAATGAGGAGTGAATTAAATGGCAATTAAAAATAAATAAATAATTGTAAAACAACTTTTGGCAAGATAAGGGAATTTAGAGGTCTAAC
The DNA here is from genome assembly GCF_000817695.3 of Arachis duranensis. Classification (NCBI taxonomy): domain Eukaryota; kingdom Viridiplantae; phylum Streptophyta; class Magnoliopsida; order Fabales; family Fabaceae; genus Arachis; species Arachis duranensis. The sequence continues at coordinate 10,618 of NW_026264583.1, forward strand.
TTAGTTATCTCTCTCAACTATAAGAAAAGTTAAATCTAAACTCCACTTGGTCAACCTTTACCAGGGCAAAGGAAAGTCAAGGGACTAATTAAATTGACCTTTGAATCCTAATT
>NW_026264584.1:0-810 GCF_000817695.3 Arachis duranensis
GTTTACACTTGACCCTAAGTCACACAAGGCCTTCTTGAAGGTCATGGTACCTATGGTACAAGGTATAGAAAACTTCCCAGGGTCCTGCCTCTTTTGAGGCAGTTTCTGCCTAGACAAGTCATCCAGTTCCTTGGTGAGCAAAGGGGGTTCATCCTCCCAAGTCTCATTTCCAAATAACTTGTCATTTAGCTTCATGATTGCTCCAAGGTATTTGGCAACTTGCTCTTCAGTGGCATACTCATCCTCTTCAGAGGAAGAATACTCATCAGAGCTCATGAATGGCAGAAGTAAGTCCAATGGAATCTCTATGGTCTCAGTTTGAGCCTCAGATTCCCAAGGTTCCTCATTGGGGAACTCATTGGAGGCCAGTGGACGTCCATTGAGTTCTTCCTCAGTGGTGTTCACTGCCTCTTCTTCCTCCCAGAATTCGGCCATGTTGATGGCCTTGCACTCTCCTTTTGGATTTTCTTCTGTATTGCTTGGAAGAGTACTAGGAGGGAGTTCAGTAATTTTCTTGCTCAGCTGACCCACTTGTCCTTCCAAATTTCTGATGGAGGACCTAGTTTCAGTCATGAAACTTTTAGTGGTTTTGATTAGATCAGAGACCATGGTTGCTAAGTCAGAGGTATTCTGCTTAGAACTCTCTGTCTGTTGCTGAGAAGATGATGGAAAAGGCTTGCTATTGCTAAACCTGTTTCTTCCACCATTATTGTTATTGAAACCTTGTTGAGGTCTCTGTTGATCCTTCCATGAAAGATTTGGATGATTCCTCCATGAAGGATTTAGGTGTTTCCATAGGGTTCTCCCATG
>NW_026264584.1:9462-10728 GCF_000817695.3 Arachis duranensis
GTGTCTGGATGCTGCATAGCTTTTACAGCATTCAACTTGAACTCATCCTCATTGACTCTCAGGGTTAATTCCCCTTTTTGGACATCAATGAGGGTCTGTCCAGTTGCTAGGAAAGGTCTTCCTAGAATGAGAGTTGTACTCTTGTGCTCCTCCATTTCCAGCACTACAAAGTCAGTTGGAAAGGCGAATGGCCCAACCTTGACAATCATGTCCTCAATTATGCCTGATGGATATTTAATGGATCCATCTGCAAGTTGGAGACATATCCGGGTTGGTTCGACTTCTTCAGTCAACCCAAGCTTTCTGATAGTGGATGCAGGTATTAGATTGATACTTGCTCCAAGGTCACACAGGGCTGTCTTGGTGCAATCACCTTCTAATGTGCATGGTATCATAAAGCTTCCTAGATCTTGAAGCTTTTCTGGTAAGCTTTTCAGAATGACTGCACTGCATTCTTCAGTGAGAAACACTTTTTCAGTTTCTCTCCAATCTTTCTTATGACTTAAGATCTCTTTCATGAACTTAGCATACGAGGGTATTTGCTCAAGTGCCTCTGCAAACGGAATCTTTATTTCAAGAGTCCTTAGATATTCTGCAAAGCGGGCAAATTGCTTATCCTGTTCCGCTTGGCGGAGTTTTTGAGGATAAGGCATCTTGGCTTTATATTCTTCAACCTTAGTTACTACAGGTTTATTCCTTACAGAAGTGGTTGGAGAAGCCTTTTTAAAGGGGTTACTATCAGCACTCTAGGTGTCTGATTCCTCATTGGCGTTTGAACGCCAGGGTTGGGTGAAGAAGGGGCATTTAACGCCAACTTTTCCCCCTTTTCTGGCGTTTGAACGCTAGAACTGGGCAGGGAATGGGCGTTTAACGCCAGCTTTTCCCCCCTTTCTGGCGTTTGAATGCCAGGAGTATTCCTCTCTGGGCTCTTACTATCCTCAGAGGGATTTTGAGCAGTGGTTTAGTTATCCTCTGTCAACTGTTCCTTTCTTGGCTTTTTGCTACTTTGAGCAGTGTTATTCAATGTCTTCCCACTTCTCAGTTGAACTACTTGGCATTCTTCTGTTATCTGTTTAGATAACTGCTGTTTTGTCTGATTCAACTGTGATTCTATGTTCTTGTTAGCAATTTTAGTTTCTTGGAGCATCTCTTGAAATTCTACTAACTGTTTTGTCATCAGGTGTTGTTGCTGATTAAGCTCAACCATCTGTTCTTGAGGATTAGGATCAGTGGCTACTGCCATAACTTCTTCTTTTGTAGAGGACT
>NW_026264585.1:0-404 GCF_000817695.3 Arachis duranensis
TTTTTGCTTCCAAACAGTTTTGGCATCTCACTTTATCCTTTGAAATTCAGAATGATTGGCATCCATAGGAACTCAGAAGTCAAATAGTATTATTGATTTTCCTAGTTAAGTATGTTGATTCTTAAACACAGCTACTTTTATGAGTCTTGGCCGTGGCCCTAAGCACTTTGTTTTTCAGTATTACCACCGAATACACAAATGCCACAGACACATAACTGGGTTAACCTTTTCAGATTGTGACTCAGCTTTGCTAAAGTCCCCAGTTAGAGGTGTCCAGAGCTCTTAAGCACACTCTTTTTGCTTTGGATCACGACTTTAACCACTCAGTCTCAAGCTGTTCACTTGGACCTTCATGACACAAGCACATGGTTAGGGACAGCTTGATTTAGCCGCTTAGGCCTGGA
>NW_026264585.1:4640-5323 GCF_000817695.3 Arachis duranensis
AATGCATATTTTAGGGATGGTGGTAATGGTTTGAGTTTGGGTTTTGGAGGTTTCTCCTCTTCTTGAGGGATTTTCAGAGGTTCTATTATCTTCTCTGATTCCTCCAAATCAGGCTGAACATCTTTAAAGATATCCTCTAGCTCTGATTCGAAACTCTCAGCTATATTGACCTCTCTTACTAGAGTGTCAATAATATCAACACTCATGCAGTCATTTGGGGTGTCTGGATGTTGCATGGCTTTGACAACATTCAACTTGAACTCCTCCTCATTGACTCTCAAGGTTACTGCCCCTTTTTGAACGTCAATGAGGGTTCGGCCAGTTGCTAGGAAAGGTCTTCCTAGAATGAGAGTTGCACTCTTGTGCTCCTCCATTTCCAGCACCACAAAGTCAGTAGGAAAGGCGAATGGCCCAACCTTGACAATCATGTCTTCAATCACTCCTGATGGGTATTTAATGGACCCATCAGCAAGTTGAAGACATATCCTGGTTGGTTTGATTTCTTCAGTTAAACCGAGCTTTCTGATAGTAGATGCAGGTATTAGGTTGATACTTGCCCCAAGATCACATAAAGCTTGCTTGGCACAAGTACCCTCTAAGGTGCATGGTATCATAAAGCTCCCAGGATCTTTAAGCTTCTCAGGTAAGCTTTTTAGAATGACTGCACTGCATTCTTCAGTGAG
>NW_026264585.1:9585-10727 GCF_000817695.3 Arachis duranensis
GTTCTTGGTGATCCATGCATTGGCATAGAACTCTTGAACCATCAAGATTCTGACTTGTTGAATGGGGTTGGTAAGGACTTCCCAACCTCTTCTTCGGATCTCCGGATATTCACTCTTTTTGAGTGAAAAAGGGACCTCGGGGATCACCTTATTCAAGGCCACAACTTCATAGAAGTGGTCTTGATGCACCCTTGAGATGAATCTTTCCATCTCCCATGACTCGAAGGTGGAAGCTTTTGCCTTCCCTTTCCTCTTTCAAGAGGTTTCTCCGGCCTTGGATGCCATAAATGGTTATGGAAAAACAAAAAGCAATGCTTTTACCACACCAAACTTAAAAGGTTTGCTCTTCCTCGAGCAAATTAAGAAAGAAGAGAGTAAAAGAAGAAGAAATGAAGGAGATGGGAATGGCTTTTGTTTTCGGCCAAGAAGGGGAGAAGTGGTGTTTAGGTTATGTGAAAATGAAGGAGTGGAGATGGGTTTATATAGGAGTGGGGGAAGGGTAGGGTTCGGTCATGTATGGGTGGGTTTGGGTGGGAAAGTGGTTTGAATTTGAATGGTGAGGTAGGTGGGGTTTTATGAAGGATGGATGTGAGTGGTGAAGAGAAAGATGGGATTTGATGGGTGAAGGGCTTTTGGGGAAGAGGTGTTGAGGTGATTGGTGGATGGGTGAAGAAGAGAGAGAGTGGTGGAGTAGGTGGGGATCCTGTGGGGTCCACAGATCCTGAGGTGTCAAGGAAAAGTCATCCCTGCACTAAATGGCAAGCAAAATTGCGTTTTTAGCCATTTCTGGCGTTAAACGCCGGGCTGGTGCCCATTTCTGGCGTTTAACGCCAGCTTCTTGCCCTTTTCTGGCGTTTAACGCCAGTCTGATGCCCCTTTCTGGCGTTAAACGCCCAGAATGGTGCCAGACTGGGCGTTAAACGCCCATCTGCTAACCTTACTGGCGTTTAAACGCCAGTAGGTGCATCCTCCAGGGTGTGCTATTTTTCTTCCTGTTTTTCATTCTGTTTTTGCTTTTTTCATTCATTTTGTGACTTCTCATGATCATTAACCTACAAAAAACATAAAATAACAAAGGAAAATAGTTAATTATAAAACATTGGGTTGCCTCCCAACAAGCGCTTCTTTAATGTCATTAGCTT
>NW_026264586.1:0-570 GCF_000817695.3 Arachis duranensis
GAACGCCCAGGAGAAGCAACATGTGGGCGTTAAACGCCCAAACCATGCACCATGTGGGCGTTTAACGCCAGGATGGTGGGAAGGAGGTAAAATTCATTTTTCTTCACATTTTTTCTAACTTTTTATGTTTCAATTCATGATTTCTTGCATAAACATATTTTAAATTATCACTTTCAATTCCAAAAGTTTTTATCCTAATTTCTAAAATCCAATGATTGCAAATGTTTTAGATTTATCTTAACCCAAAAGAACAAATGGCTTTCCAATTCAATCCATCATCTTTTCAAATTTGCTTTCAACACATCAATTATCTTTTAGAATCTTTTTTCAAAATTAAATTTCAAATCTATCTTTTAAATTATAATTCATATCTTTTTCTTTTCAAAATTATATCTTTTTCTAATCATATCTTTTAAAATCATATCTTCTATTTTATCTCTTTCTTATTTTTTTTCGAAAATTTCCCACCCCCCCTCCCTATATATTGTGTTCGGCGTCCCCTCACCATCACCATTCCACAATTGCTCTCCTTCTATCCCTCTTCTTTCTTCTCCTTTGCTTGAGGACAAG
>NW_026264586.1:9105-10725 GCF_000817695.3 Arachis duranensis
GTGCCGAGCCAACTCCGCTGGGCAGGGTTCGGGGGAAGCAACCAAGAACATTCCAGGGACAGCCCGAGGCATGAGGTGCTTCGGGCGATAATCGAACAGCCGCACCGTCTAGATTAAGCAACCCGCACAGCAAAACCAACACCGCGTCGGGCACCGTCTTGCGTCGACCATAGACGTAAGGCGAGCACGCCGCGGGTGCACAAGGCACAACTCGACCACGCCATGCTCCCTTGGTGGTGACCAGATGGGGCGTGCATGGACGTGTTTCCCTTCTTGGTCCTTTGGTGATTGGGGTGTGCAGCAGCCCGACGCCCGTGCTCGACCTTGGACCCGGGGCGGGGGACCCCGACGGCACACCACAACCACAACGGGCTTGCTAGTGTGCCTAGGAAACGTGCATCTTGCTGGCATTGCACCCAGCAAGCCTTTCGGCATCTCACCTTGCTCGCATTGCGCCAAGCAAGCCTTTTGGGCAACTCGTGTTTCAGCGCGGCCGTTCGGTGCGCGAGGCAAGGAACCAGACACACTAACGACCCGCACACCACTCATCCGCCACCACGGTCCGCAAACCCAGCACGCCCGGACGAACAGCCCTCTGCACGCCTTGGAGCGTGCAGGCAAGCGGAAGCATACGGGAGTGCCGAGCCAACTCCACTGGGCAGGGTTCGGGGGAAGCGACCAAGAACATTCAAGGGACAGCCCGAGGCGTGAGGTGCTTCGGGCGATAATCGAACAGCCGTACCGTCTAGATTAAGCAACCTGCACAGCAAAACCAACACCGCGTCGGGCACCGTCTTGCGTCGACCATAGACGTAAGGCGAGCACGCCGCGGGTGCACAAGGCACAAATCGACCACGCCATGCTCCCTTGGTGGTGCCCAGATGGGGCGTGCATGGACGTATTTCCCTTCTTGGTCCTTTGGTGATCGGGGTGTGCAGCAGCCCGACGCCCATGCTCGACCTTGGACCCGGGGCGGGGGACCCCGACGGCACACCACAACCACAACGGGCTTGCTAGTGTGCCTAGGGGATGGCAAGGCATCGTGCATCTTGCTGGCATTGCGCCCAGCAAGCCTTTGGGCAACTCGAGTTTCAGCAGCACGACACCCCTCCCCCCTATAATAGACATCCTTTTCCGTGAGGAGACATACTCAAGGAAACTGCTCTAGAGGTCGAATTTTGATGCCGTTTTTTGCGACAATCTCTAGAAAAATAAGATCTTTCTATCCACCAAATTTGGTGAATTTACACCGTGTGGATTTTTTTTTGCCGATTTTTTTCCCACCCGAAAAGCAGGAAATTCAAAAAAAATGAAAAACGGAGCAAAAGTGCGATTTTTGACCTGGATTTTTTTGTGCAGCCTTTAAATAATATTACCAAGGTTCCCTCAAAATTTCATAAAAATTGCACGAGCCAATTGTGAGATATGAAAATTTGCCCCCTCCGTTGCAATGGTCGGTGCCTCCGTTGCAACGGCGGGTGCCTCCGATGCAACGCTCCCAGCCAACGATGCACCAAACCCAGCCTCCGTTGCAACGCGCCCAGCATCCGTTGCACCGCGCCCAGCATCCGTTGCAACGGCCCCCAGCCAACGCTGCACCGCGCCCTGCCTCCGGTGCAA
>NW_026264587.1:0-353 GCF_000817695.3 Arachis duranensis
GAGCATCATAGGTATTTTCTATGATGGTCTCTCTGAACTATCCAAGATGTCTTTGGATAGCTTTGCTGGAGGATCTCTTCACTTGAAGAAGACGCCTACAGAAGCTCAAGAGCTGATTGAAATGGTTGCAAATAACCAATTCATGTACACTTCTGAAAGGAATCCTGTGAACAATGGGACTAGTCAGAAGAAAGGAGTTCTTAAGATTGACACTCTGAATGCCATATTGGCTCAGAACAAAATATTGACTCAACAAGTCAATATGATTTCTTAAAGTCTGTCTGGAATGTAAAATGCACCAAGCAGTACTAAAGAAGCTTCATCTGAGGAAGAAGCCTATGATCCTGAGAACC
>NW_026264587.1:7896-10722 GCF_000817695.3 Arachis duranensis
CAACTACATGGAAAGATTCAACAAAACATTCATGGACATACAAAGTCTACCAACAGAGGCTGCCATTATGGGCCTTATAAATGGCCTACGAGAAGGACCATTTAGCCAATCTATATCAAAGAGTACCCTACATCCTTAGACGAAGTACAAGAACGGGCACAAAAATACATCAACATGGAGGAAAACTCTCGACTTGGCGAAACCTCAAGGTTCGGTTCTGCCTACCGAGATAAAGAATTCAAGAAAAAGGAAGATCACTCCGGAGAGAAAATCAAAAAATATCATAACTATACTCCTCTTAGGGTATCCTTGGTAGATGTCTACAAAGAAGTCTGCCATACAGAGAAAATCCCTCCAGCTCGGCCACTTAAAGGCAAAAGAGGAGGAGGAAATCGGAATGAATACTGTGAGTATCACCGACTTCGAGGGCATTCCACCAACGAATGCTTCGACTTGAAAAACGTCATAGAAAAACTAGTAAGAGAACGAAAGCTAGATCGGTTTTTGGCCAATCGGGATAACGAGCCAAGAAAAAGAAGAAGGGATGAGGATGTTGGACGATCTGAACGATCACCTCGCACACCGGAAAGACACGTTCACGTAATACATGGCGGATTTGCCGGAGGAGGAATCTCCAAATCATCCCAAAAGCGACACCTCAAAGAAGTATACCACGTCGAAGGAAAAATGGAAGCCCCAGACATCCCAGCAATCACGTTTACCAAAGAAGACGCATCCGGAATCATCTCGGGACACGACGACCCCATGGTCATTACAATCATACTGGCAAACGCCAACCTTCACCATACATTAATTGACCAGGGAAGCTCTGCCGACATCTTATTCAAAACTGCCTTCGACAAACTCGGTCTAGAAGAAAAAGAGCTAAGAGCATACCCGAACAGCCTGTTCGGACTAGGAGATGCCCCAGTACAACCACTGGGATACGTATCGCTGCATACAACCTTCGGAAAGGGGAACCAATTCAGAACACTCAAGATAGACTACATCGTGGTCGACGTAAGCTCAGCCTATAATGCCTTAATAAGTCGGACAACGTTAAATCAACTAGGCGCAATAGTTTCAACCCCACATCTATGTATGAAATTCCCAACTGCGGAAGGGATAGCTATGATAAAGGCAGATCAAAAGATGGCACGTCGCTGTTATAACGAAAGCCTAAACCTCCGAGGTGAAGGAGGAGAGTTCCACACAATCGAGCTCGGTGGAGTTCAGAGGCGAAAAGAATTCCGACCACAACCCGAAGGAGAAGTAGAAAGAATCCAGATCGGAGACACCTCGAATAAAACAACTAATATTGGCACGATCCTGAAGGAAGACACAAAGGAATCACTAATACGGTTCGTACGAGATAATGTTGATCTCTTCGCATGGAAAGCTGCCGACATGCCAGGTATTGATCCTGAACTAATGAGCCACAAATTGGCAGTCTATCCGGGATCTCGGCCGGTACAACAAAGACGAAGAAAACTTGGACCAGAACGAGCCCAAGCTGTAGAAGAACAAGTACAAGCGCTACTTGAGACCGGGTTCATAAGGGAAGTCAAATATCCACTATGGCTAGCAAACGTCGTCTTGGTGAAAAAGTCAAATGGGAAGTGGCGAATGTGCACCGACTACACCGACCTCAACAAAGCCTGCCCAAAAGACCCCTACCCACTCCCAAGCATCGACGTTCTAGTGGATGCTTCATCAGGATATAAGTATCTCTCATTCATGGATGCATATTCAGGGTACAACCAAATCCCCATGTATCCACCAGATCAAGAAAAAACCTCGTTCCTAACACCGAAAGCAAACTACTGTTACATCGTGATGCCTTTTGGTCTCAAGAACGCAGGAGCTACTTATCAAAGGCTAATGAATAAAGTTTTCTCAGATCACATCGGAAAAATCATGGAAGTTTATGTAGAAGATATGTTGATAAAGATGCAAAGCGAAGATACATTGTTATCCGACCTGACTCAAGTGTTTTACACTATTAGGAAACACAACATGCGGCTCAATCCCGCAAAATGCACCTTCGCAGTAGAAGCCGGCAAATTCTTGGGCTTCATGCTCACACAAAGGGGGATTGAAGCAAATCCAGACAAGTGTCGAGCCATACTCAACATGAAGAGCCCAACATGTATCAAAGAAGTACAACAACTCAACGGGAGGTTGGCCGCTCTATCCCGATTCTTGGCAGGAGCTGCGATAAGATCTCTTCCCTTCTATGCTACCTTAAGAAAGGGAAAACAGTTTGAATGGACGACAGAATATGAGCAAGCCTTCCTAGACTTCAAGAAGTTCTTAGGACGGCCACCTATCCTATCTCAGCCACGAGAAGGAGAACCGCTCATATTATATCTCGCAGTAGGGAGCCGGGCAATAGCCTCAGCACTAGTCAGAGAAGACAAACTTGGACAGAAACCCATCTACTTCATTAGCAAAGCACTACAGGAATCCGAGCTGAACTACCAGAAAATAGAAAAGTTTGCCTACACTCTGATCCTCACATCCCAGCAGCTTCGCCCATATTTCCAAGCGCATACCATTAAAGTTCGAACCAACCAACCCATAAAAGGGATATTGCAGAAAATAGATCTAGCAGGAAGAATCCTACAATGGGCAATCGAGTTGTCTGAATTCGACCTTCAATACGAGGCGCGTACAGCAATCAAATCGCAACACCTGGCCGACTTCATCGCAGAATTTACAGACATCCCAGAAAACCCCGTAGAATGGAACATATACGTAGACGGATCCTCGAATAAAACAGGAAGCGGTGCGGGTGTAATAATTGAAAGCAACCAAGGAACTCAA
>NW_026264588.1:0-3752 GCF_000817695.3 Arachis duranensis
GGATCTGCAGATCCGCACAATAATAATTAAAAATAAATAAATATATATATATATTTGGTATTATATTTACTTGTTTATATGTTTTAGTTAGTAATTATTTTCATATATTGTATTATTTTATTTTTGTTATTTAGAAAGAGTTTGATTAAAAATATTTTAGGAATAAATAAGTTCAAAAGTATAAAAGAAATATTTTTATTGAATTTTTTTACATAGAAATATGATTAAAAAGAGAAGGTTTAATTATGCGGATATATCCGATATCCGATATCCGATTCGATCCGCAAATGTGCGGATCGGATCTGACACTAAAAAGCGCGGATATCATATCCGATCCGATCCGATGAAAATTATGCGGATCGGATCGAATTTTCAGCCATATCCGATCCGATCTGATCCGCGGATACCCCTGCTTTTTGGCATCATTTTCTTAGTGTTTTTAGTATATTTTGTTAAGATTTATTATGTTTTAGTAGGTTTTAGTGCAAAATTCACATATGGATGCTAGTTTGAGCTTTTGTGTTTTTTTATGATTTTACATGATTTTTGGGTGAATTTGGCAAGTTTTCGCAAAGTCTAATTCAGATGCAAAGAAAGCATAGCAGATGTTGTCAAATTCTGACCTCCGTGCATTCAAACAAGCATTTCTAGAGCTATAGAGGTCCAATTGACGGACTCTCAATGGCGTTGAAAAGCTAACTTCTAGATCATTTCAGAACTATAATAGTCTATTCTTGTATTTGAAAATGAAGGCCCAAACCGGGTGTTGAACGCCCAAACTACCCCTTTTATGGCGTTCAACGCCCCAAGAGGACCAAGGTCAGCATTGAACGCCCAAACCTGGAATTCAATGCCCCAAGGGAGCACAAAACAGCATGTCTACCCCCTAGTGGGTGTTCAACGCCCACTCCTTCAAGTTGGATGCCAAGCTCAACCTAAACACTCACCAAGTGGGGCCAGAAGTAGATTTTCGCACCTTTAGCTTAGTTTATTCTATTTTCGTCATTTCTAATTTTTATTAATGTCTTTTTAGGTTTAGTATTATTATAAATAAGGGGAGATCACCATTATTTAGGAGCTTTTCCACCAAATTCAAACTTTACACATTATTTTCTGTAAAGTATGAGCAATTAAACCTCCTAGGTTAAGGTTAGGAGCTCTGCTGATTCCTATGGATTAATACAATTACTTTTCTACTTCAATCTGTATTTGATTCCATTCTATGATGCATTGTCATTCTTTATCCCTATGAATCTCGATTCTACATGAGTTCTTTACGAGTCCTGACTCGGATAGTATTGAGCTACAGTTTGAGAATGCATCACGGGTTCCAACAAATTATCTGGGCTAATTGGGGTGTGTGACATAAAACCTCGTTAGTCAGGGATAATTGAGGTTTCTATGGCTCTAAGGGCTAGAATAATAAAGCTTTAGTCTCCGATCTGGAAGATCCGACCTTGTCTGTGGAATTTTGAGTAGGATCATCAGAGATTGAATTGCGTGAGCTTCACCCTCTCCCAAATTGATTTAGCCTATTCGGGTGTTTGGTTTGTACCAGAGGAGATTAATGACCACGACCCATGGTTTAATCACTTACAACCTTGCCATTGAAGGAGTCACTCATTTTTGAAGTAGTTAGTATGACGTGCTAATCCAGAAGAATAAGCATCTTTGAGGCCTTAACTAATTTCTCATTACTGTCTCTACATCAATTCTTTATCACTTTTGTTATTACTTATTTATGCGCCTACAACAAACAACAACTATCCTTCTATTCGCCTGACTAAGATTTGCAGGATAACCACAACTTGCTCAATCCAGCAATCCTCGTGGGATTTGATCCTCACTCACCTAAGGTATTACTTGGACGACCTGGTGCACTTGCTGGTTCAGTTGTGCGAATCACAAATTCGTGCATCAGGTACTCTTTCACTAGAGAAACCGACTAGTTCTCCTAATGAAAGCTGCATACTATTCGGATTTAACTGCTTTTTTCTAAAAGTTGATAAGAATTGCACATTGGTGCTGCTTCCTGGATCTATTAGCACCTTCTTGACTGTGGCTTCTCCGATGGTAACAAAAATGACCACGTGATCATCCAAGTTTTGGCTTTTGGATTGTAAGTCAGAATAATTGAAAGTGATATTTGGCACTGAGCGTGCAGGATACCAAGATTCAGTATGCTCTTCCTCTATTTATATCCGTTCCTTGACCGTTCGATTTGAAATATAACTTCCATGTGTGAAAACGTGAGTAACTGTTCCCACTTTTTTGCTTAACCATGTAACGGTTGAAAAACAACCTTCAAATCTCAAGACCTTCGATCGACTTTTTTGAATAACTTCTCGACTTGCTAGGTTAATCGGACTTTTACTCGATGTCCCTTAACACAAGACTTTTTCGATATCCACTTCCTTCCGGAAGCTCACTCATTAAACTTTAAATAACTCCCTTCTTCGAATTTAATTACTTTGACCGATAAATTGCCCCCTAAGATTAATGTGTTTGTTCTCAAAATCATTTTTTGAAAGAGAAAAAAAATACTTAATCCTAAATTTACCATTAACGGGATGCTCTTTAACTAATCATAAATGACATTCACTTTCCCCCATTTACTTTTATCCATTTAACACGTTTTCCATAATCTACAGTCTCTCTCTTCCACCACTTAACTTTCTTCAGGAAGTTACCTCCCTTTTTGAATTCCCTTCTACAACAATGGCTAAAAATAACTCTTCTTTAAAAAAAATTACCGTCTTCTCATTTCCTGAATTCTTACTTTCTGAAACTTTAATTTATTTTCCTCCTCTGAATTCTCCGTTCTGCAACTTCAATTTCTCCACCAATTTCTCAATTTTCTCATCAATGGCTTCCCCTTCAACTCATGCTACTGCTCAAGATAAGGGCAAAGGCTCTATGGTTGATGAGCGGATAATTTATATGCTTTTTGGCATTGTTTTTAGGTAGTTTTTAGTAAGTTCAAGCTACTTTTAGGGATGTTTTCATTAGTTTTTATGTTAAAATCACATTTTTGGACTTTACTATGAGTTTGTGTGTTTTTCTGTGATTTCAAGTAATTCTGGCTGAAATTGAGGGATTTGAGCAAAATTCTGAAAAAGGTTGACAAAAGGACTGCTGATGCTGTTGGAATCTGACCTCCCTGCACTCGAAATGGATTTTCTGGAGCTACAGAACTCCAAATGGCGCGCTCTCAACGGCGTTAAAAAGTAGACATCCAGAGCTTTCCATCAATATATAATAGTTCATACTTTATTCGGAAATTGATGACGTAACTTGGCGTTGAACGCCAAGTACATGCTGTTGTCTGGAGTTAAACGCCAGAAACACGTCATGATCCAGAGTTGAACGCCCAAAACACGTTATAACTTGGCGTTCAACTCCAAGAAAAGCCTCAGCTCATGGATAGATCAAGCTCAGCCCAAACATACACCAAGTGGGCCCCGGAAGTGGATTTATGCATCAATTACTTACTCATGTAAACCCTAGTAGCTAGTTTATTATAAATAGGACTTTTTACTAGTGTATTAGACATCTTGGGACGATTAGTTCTCAGATCATGGGGGCTGGCCACTCGGCCATGCCTGGACCTTTCACTTATGTATTTTCATCGGTAGAGTTTCTACACACCATAGATTAAGGGTGTGGAGCTCTGCTGTACCTCAAGTTTCAATACAATTACTATTACTTTCTATTCAATTCTCTTTTATTCTTATTCCAAGATATACGTTGCA
>NW_026264588.1:4157-6622 GCF_000817695.3 Arachis duranensis
TGCCTAACTGAGATTTACAAGGTGACCATAGCTTGCTTCATACCAACAATCTCTGTGGGATCGACCCTTACTCACGTAAGGTATTACTTGGATGACCTAGTACACTTGCTGGTTAAGTTGAACGGAGTTGTGTCCACACATAGCCAAGAGCCACAATAATGATTTCATACAATAACAAAGAATATGGATCACAATTTCGTCCACTAAGTTTTTGGCGCCGTTGCCGGGGATTGTTCGAGTATGGACAACTGACGGTTCATCTTGTTGCTCAGATTAGGTAATTTTCTTTTCAAAAACTTTTTCAAAATTTTTATTTTTTCGTTTTTCCAAAAATATTTTCGAAAAAAATTAATAAAAATCCAAAAAATTAGAAAATCATAAAAATCAAAAATATTTTGTGTTTCTTGTTTGAGTCTTGAGTCAACTTTTAAGTTTGGTGTCAATTGCATGTTTTTAAAATTTATGCATTATTTTCGAAAATTCCATGCATTCATAGTGTTCTTCATGATCTTCAAGTTATTCTTGACAAGTCTTCTTGTTTGATCTTGATAATTTCTTGTTTTGTGTTGTTTGTTGTTTTTCATGTGCATTTTTCGTTTGTTAGAGTCCATGCATTAAAGATTTCTAAGTTTGGTGTCTTGCATGTTTCTTTGCATCAAAAATTTTTCAAAATTATGTTCTTGATGTTCATCATGATCTTCAAAGTGTTCTTGGTGTTCATCTTGACATTCATAGTGTTCTTGCATGCATTAAGTGTTTTGATACAAAATTTTTATGTTTTGGGTCATATTTGTGTTTTTCTCTCTCATCATTTAAAAATTTCAAAAATAAAAAATATTATTTCCTTATTTCCCTCCAAATTTTTGAAAATTTGAGATGACTTAGTCAAAAATTTTTAAAATTAGTTATTTCTTACAAGTCAAGTCAAATTTTCAAAAATTTAAAAATCTTATCTTTTCAAAATCTTTTTCAACAATCATATCTTTTCCAATTTTTCCTCTTTTTCGAAAATTTCAAAAATCTTTTTCAAAATATTTTTCAAAATCTTTTTCTTATCTTTATATCATATTTTCGAAAATTAGCTAACAATTAATGTGATTGATTCAAAAATTTGAAGTTTGTTACTTTCTTGTTAAGAAAGATTCAATCTTTAAGTTCTAGAATCTTATCTTGTAGTTTCTTGTTAGTGAAGTAAGTAATTTTAAATTTAAAAATTAAATCTTTTTCAAACATATCTTATCATATCTTTTTCAAAATTTTATCTTTTTCAAAAAATTTAATTTCAAAATATCTTATCTAACTTCTTATCTTCTTATCTTTTCAAATTTGATTTTAATATCTTTTTCAACTAACTAATTAACTTTTTGTTTGTTTCTTATCTTTTTCAAAACCACCTAACTACTTTTCCCTCTCTAATTTTCGAAAATATCTCATCTCTTTTTCAAAAATTCTTTTTGTTCTAAATTTTAATTTTAATCTTATCTTATCTTTAATTTTCGAAAATTACTAATCCCTTTTTCAAAATTATTTTCGAAATTTCCCCTCTCTTTTCTTATTCTATTTAATTATTTATTTACTAACACTTCTCTTCACCTCTCTCCATCTAAATATCTGAACCCATTCTTCTTTACTCTTCTCCCCTTTCTTCTTCTACTAACATAAATGAATCTCTATACGGTGACATAGAGGATTCCTCTTCTTTTCTTGTTTTCTTCTCTTTCATATGAGCAAGAATAGGGAAAAAGGCACTCTTGTTGAAATTGATCCTGAACCTGAAAGGACTCTGAAAAGGAAACTAAGAGAAACTAAATTACAACAATCCAGAAACAACCTTTCAGAAATTTTCAAACAAGAGAAGGAGATGGCAGCCGAAAATAATAATAATGCAAGGAGAATGCTTGGTGACTTCACAAAGCCAACATCAAAATTTGATGGAAGAAGCATCTCCATTCCTGCCATTGGAGCCAACAACTTTGAGCTAAAACCTCAGCTAGTTGCCTTAATGCAACAAAACTGCAAGTTTTATGGACTTCCATCTGAAGATCCCTATCAGTTTTTAACTGAGTTCTTGCAGATCTGTGAGACTGTTAAGACGAATGGAGTTGATCCTGAAGTCTACAGACTCATGCTTTTCCCTTTTGCTGTAAGAGACAGAGCTAGAATATGGTTGGATTCACAACCTAAGGATAGCTTGGACTCTTGGAATAAGCTGGTCACAGCCTTCTTGGATAAATTCTTTCCTCCTCAGAAGCTGAGCAAGCTGAGAGTGGATGTTCAAACCTTCAAACTAAAAGATGGTGAATCCCTCTATGAAGCTTGGGAAAGATACAAGCAGCTGACCAAAAGATGTCCATCTGACATGTTTTCAGAATGGACCATATTAGATATATTCTATTATGGCCTGTCTGAATTTTCGAAAATGTCACTGGACCATTCTGCAGATGGATCTATTCACCTAAAGAAAA
>NW_026264588.1:6731-8190 GCF_000817695.3 Arachis duranensis
GCAGAGGTTAATTATATGGGTGAACCTTATGGAAACACCTATAATCCATCTTGGAGAAATCATCCAAATTTCTCATGGAAGGATCAACAAAAGCCTCAACAAGGCTTTAACAATGGTGGACGCAATAGGCTGAGCAATAGCAAGCCTTTTCCATCATCTTCTCAACAACAGACAGAGAATTCTGAACAAAACACTTCTAATTTAGCCAATCTAGTCTCTGATCTGTCAAAGGCCACTTTCAGTTTCATGAGTGAAACAAGATCCTGCATCAGAAATCTGGAGGCACAAGTGGGCCAGCTGAGTAAGAAAGTCATTGAAACTCCTCCCAGTATTCTCCCAAGCAATACAGAAGAGAATCCAAAAGGAGAGTGCAAGGCCATTGATGTGATCAATATGGCCGAATGCACAAGGGAGGAGGAGGATGAAAATCCTAGTGAGGAAGACCTCCTGGGACGTCCCTCAAGCAAGAAGGAATTTGCTATTAAGGATCCAAAGGAATCTGAGGCTCATATAGAGACCATGGAGATTCCATTAAATCTTCTTCTTCCATTCATGAGCTCTGAAGACTATTCTTCCTCTGAAGAGGATGAAGATGTGATTGAAGAGCAAGTTGCTCAATATTTAGGAGCTATCATGAAGCTGAATACCAAGTTGTGTGGTAATGAGACTTGGAAAAGTGAACCTCACTTGCTCATTAGTGAACTAGATACCTGAGTTTAGCAAACTTTACCTCAAAAGAAATAAGATCTTGATAAATTCTTAATACCATGTACCATAGGAACCATGACCTTTGAGAAGGTTCTGTGTGACCTAGGGTCAGGTATAAATCTTATGCCACTCTCTGTAATGGAGAAATTGGGAATCTTTGAGGTACAAGCTGCAAAAATCTCATTAGAGATGGCAGACAAGTCAATAAAACAAGCTTATGGATTGGTACAGGACGTGTTGATAAAGGTTGAAGGCCTTTACATCCTTGCTGATTTCATAATCTTGGACACTAGAAAGGATGAGAATGAATCCATCATTCTTGGAAGACCCTTCCTAGCCACAGCAGGAGCTGTGATTGATGTTGACAGAGGAGAGCTAGTCCTTCAATTGAATGGGGACTACATTGTGTTTAAAGCTCAAGGTTCTTCCTCTGCAACCATGGAGAGGAAGCATGAAAAGCTTCTCTCAATACAGAGTCAAACAGAGCCCCCTCAATCAAACTCTAAGTTTGGTGTTGGGAGGTCCCAACAATGCTCTGAACATTTATGAAGCTCCATGAGAGCTCACTGTCAAGCTATTGACATTAAAAAAACGGTTATTGGGAGGCAACCCAATTTTTATTTATCTATATTTCTATTGTTCTTTTATGTTTTAATAGGTTTATGATCATGTGGAGTCACAAAATAATTGCAAAAATTAAAAACAGAATAAAAAATAGCAGAAGAAAAAGCACACCCTGGAGGAGGAACTC
>NW_026264588.1:8972-9382 GCF_000817695.3 Arachis duranensis
CCTAACCAACCCCATGCAACAAGTCGGAATCTTAATGGTTCAAGAGTTCTATGCCAATGCATGGATCACTAGGAATCATGATCAAAGTATGAACCCGAGTCCAAAGAATTATCTCACAATGGTTTGGGGGAAATACTTAGATTTTAGTCCGAAAAATGTGAGGTTGGCATTCCACTTGCCCATGATGCAAGAAGATGAACGCCCCTACACTATAAAGGTCAACTTTAATCAAAGGTTAGACCAAGTCCTAATGGACATATGTGTGGAAGGAGCTTGATGAGCGGATAATTTGTATGCTTTTTGGCATTGTTTTTAGTATGTTTTTAGTATGATCTAGTTAGTTTTTAGTATATTTCTATTAGTTTTTAGTTAAAATTCACTTTTCTGGACTTTACTATGAGTTTGTGTGT
>NW_026264588.1:10497-10721 GCF_000817695.3 Arachis duranensis
TGGATTCTATTCCGGCCTGACCGAGAACCGACAGATGAATTCCGCGTGCTGTGACAGAGCATATGCAATCGCTTTCACTGAGAGGAGGGGAGGTAGCCACTGACAACGGTGAAACCCTTGCTTAAGCTTGCCATGGAAAGGAATAAGAAGGATTGGATGATGACAGTAGGAAAGCAGAGAGACGGAAGGGAAGGCATCTTCATGCGCTTATCTGAAGTTCCTAC
>NW_026264589.1:0-324 GCF_000817695.3 Arachis duranensis
ATACATATCATCTCTTTTATTCCATTATGGAATTAAGTGGGAATGATCAGTCCAGGAGGACTCTGGGGTCATATGCTAATCCCACTACTGCTTCATATAGGGGTAGTATCTGTATACCCTCCATTGGAGTTAGTAGCTTTGAGTTGAATCCTCAGCTCATTATCATGGTGCAGCAAAACTGCCAGTATTCTGGTCTTCCACATGAAGAACCTACAGAGTTTCTGGCACAATTTTTACAATTTTCTGACACAGTACATGATAAAGAAGTGGATCAGGATGTCTACAGATTATTACTGTTTCCATTTGCTGTAAAAGATCAAGCTA
>NW_026264589.1:526-774 GCF_000817695.3 Arachis duranensis
ATACAGAGAGATGCTAAGAAAATGCCCCTCTGAAATGTTTTCAGAGTGGGTGCAATTAGACATCTTCTACTATGGGCTTACAGAAAAAGCTCAGACCTCTCTAGACCACTCAGCTGGTGGATCTATACATATGAGAAAAACAATAGAAGAAGCTCAAGAGCTCATTAATACAGTTGCCAGAAATCAACATCTGTACCTAAGCAGTGAATCTTCCATGAAAGAAGAAGCTAAAACAGTAACTGCTGAAC
>NW_026264589.1:10295-10721 GCF_000817695.3 Arachis duranensis
TCTCTAATTTTCGAAAATATCTCATCCCTTTTTCAAAATTTCTTTTTAATTAATTAATTGTTTTAAATTTTAATTCTAATCTTATCTTATCTTTTAATTTTCGAAAATTACTAACCCCTTTTTCAAAATTATTTTCGAAATATCCCTTCTCTTTTCTTCTTCTATTTAATTATTTAATTACTAACACTTCTCTTCACCTCTCTTCATCTAAGAATCCGAACTTCTTATATCCCTTGTATTTGGATTCTTTCCCCCCTTTTTTCTTCTCCTACTAACATAAAGGAATCTCTATACTGTGACATAGAGGATTCCTCTTTCTTTTCTTATTTTCTTCTCTTTCATATAAGCAGGAACAAGGAAAAAGGCACTCTTGTTGAAATTGATCCAGAACCTGAAAGGACTCTGAAGAGAAAATTAAGAGAAGCT
>NW_026264590.1:0-765 GCF_000817695.3 Arachis duranensis
CAGCAGAGCTCCACACCTTAATCTATGGTGTGTAGAAACTCCACCGTTGAAAATACATAAGAACAAGGGTCTAGGCATGGCTGTGAGGCCAGCCTCCCAAAGAGGGTTCAATCATAAAAACATGATCAAAAGATGAAAATACAATAGTAAAAGGTCCTATATATAGAGAACTAGTAGCCTAGGGTTTACAGAAATGAGTAAATGACATAAAAATTCACTTCCGGGCCCACTTGGTGTGTGCTTGGGCTGAGCATTGAAGCATTTTCGTGTAGAGACTTCTCTTGGAGTTAAACGCCAGCTTTTGTACCAGTTTGGGCGTTTAACTCCCACTTTGGTACCAGTTCCGGCGTTTAACGCTGGGAATTCTGAGGGTGACTTTGAACGCCGGTTTGGGCCATCAAATCTTGGGCAAAGTATGAACTATCATATATTACTGGAAAGCCCAGGATGTCTACTTTCTAACGCCATTGAGAGCGCGCCAATTGGGCTTCTGTAGCTCCAGAAAATCCACTTCGAGTGCAGGGAGGTCAGAATCCAACAGCATCTGTAGTTCTTTTTAGTCTCCAAATCAGATTTTTGCTCAGGTCCCTCAATTTCAGCCAGAAAATACCTGAAATCACAAAAAAATACACAAACTCATAGTAAAGTCCAGAAAAGTGAATTTTAACTAAAAACTAATAAAAATATACTAAAAACTAACTAGATCATACTAAAAACATACTAAAAACAATGCCAAAAAGCGTACAAATTATCCGCTCATCACAA
>NW_026264590.1:4950-6422 GCF_000817695.3 Arachis duranensis
TTGATCCATGGATGAGAATTCATGCATGTTTATGCTGAATTATTGATAATTGTGATTTGCACTTCCACTATCTGAGATACGAATTTCCCTGGGTAGTAGCAGTGGCTAGCCACCACGTGCTCCAGGTTGAGACTTGATACTCTGTTGACCCTATGTCGTAAGTGTGGCCGGGCACTGTGAAAGACCCGGATGAGCTCGCCCCCGTAAATATTCACCAGTGAGGATGATAGATATAGATCATGATTATGATCAAGTTTATAATGAGTATAACTCGAGTTGGGGATGCGTGACAGAGGGACAGTCCAATGGTTAGCGACTAGGACTTGTCGGGTTGGCTCTATAACCGACAAGATGATATCATCAGCCACTAGGGACAGGCATTCATCATATGCTACTATATGAATTGTTTGAGATTGCCTATTTGACTGCATATTACTTGCTAATTGTCTAACCGCCTTTTTTGTCCCTATTTGTATATTTCTTGTCTGATATAACTGTGTTTGCTACATTATACTCCTGCCGGTGGTTGGGAGGTGAGAAGGAATTGGAAAGGGAAGTATTAGTTAGACTGAAGAATCTTTAGTTAGATACCCTTATATGGTTTAGCTTGTTTATAAGCTTTGAATTATCTGGAGGAAGTTCTAGGATTGCCTTCATCTTTCCTCTATTATTATGTATTATATATGTGAAAGCTGTTACCATGCTGGGGACCTCTGGTTCTCACCCATGCGGATTTTGTGGTTTTCAGATGCAGGACGTGAGGTTTCCCGCTGAGGCATGCTGGAGACTTCTAGATTTGCGAAGATCCTTTGTTCTCGGGACTATGTTTTGGGTTATATGCTTTGCTTAGATACTTTTATCTCCATTAAATAATACAAACTGTGATGACTCCTCTTATGGGAGATTTTAGAGAATAGGTTTTATGTATTTGTTTCCCTTTGGGTTTCCTTTGGGGATTTCCTTATTTTTATTATATTTATATATTGCTATGCTTGGACCGGTTATCTTCGCAGCCGGAACTTGAGTCTTGATATTTCTGTTTTTGACACTCCTTTGTATATATATAATCTCGCGTTGGTTTACCCTTGTGGTGCACGAAATTGCAATCACACTTTTTGCAACTCCGCACAACTAACCAGCAAGTGCACTGGGTCGTCCAAGTAATACCTTGCGTGAGCAAGGGTCGATCCCACGGAGATTGTCGGCTTGAAGCAAGCTATGGTTATCTTGTAAATCTTAGTCAGGATATCAGAAATTATCAGGATTGATTATGAAAAGCAAAAGAACATGAACTGATTACTTGCTTTGCAGTAATGGAGAATAGGTTGAGGTTTTGGAGATGCTCCATCTTCTGAATCTCTGCTTTCCTACTGTCTTCTTCTTCAAGCACGCAAGGCTCCTTCCATGGCAAGCTGTATGTAGGGTTTCACCGTTGTCAATGGCTACCTCCCATCCTCTCAGTGAAAATGTTC
>NW_026264590.1:10367-10717 GCF_000817695.3 Arachis duranensis
GTCTGAACTCCTCTAGCTCATTTAGCTGGAGTAATCTTTTTTCACCAGCTAACTGAGCATCCATGTTTAAGAATCTGGTTGTCCAGTAGGCTTTATGTTCCAGTTCCACGGGCAGATGACAGGCCTTCCCATACACCAGTTGGTATGGAGAGGTTCCTATAGGAGTCTTGAATGCTGTTCTGTATGCCCACAGAGCATCATCCAAGCTTTTTGCCCAATCCTTTCTTCGGGCCATCACAGTCCGTTCCAGGATTCTTTTTAGCTCTCTATTAGAGACCTCAGCTTGCCCATTTGTCTGTGGATGATACGGAGTTGCCACTTTGTGGCTAATTCCATATTTAACCATAGCA